>NC_053487.1:18403082-18598156 GCF_015227805.2 Hirundo rustica | reverse complement strand
ACCGCCTTTGGGACCAATAAGACATCTCCCATCCAATTAGTTTCCCCTTCAATTACTACATCTTTAATGACTGGAACTGTAAAAGTTTCTCCTTTTGCCCCTGTTACTTTTGCAGTATCTTTACTCACGCTATAACCTTTTGGTACATTTAGCAGGCAGGTTCTTTCTGCCCCTGTATCTACCACAAATTCTAATTCTTCTCCTTGGGGACCCACTTTTAGAGTTATCATAGGCTCTAGATGGTATTTGTCCCCTAAAAATAGAGCCTTTGACCTCCCTATTCCTCCTCTGTGCTCATCTCTTTGAAGATTTTCAGATCTATTACCTGCTTAGGACAATTTCTCCTATAATGTCCCTCATCCCCACAGTAAAAGCAGACATTCCTGGAATGCTGCTGAGACTTGGTTTGTATTGGGATTCTATTCTTTTCCTTTCCCCCGTCTCTACTAATTTTATATCTAGAAGTAGTGCCTGTATGTTTTTGATTTTTTTGGAAATTGTTTTCTTGCATGGTGACTGCCATAAGTTTTGCTTTCAGTTTAGCTTTCTCTTCATCTCTTCGGACATAAACTTTCTGAGCCTCCTTTAATAAGTCATCTAATGATTTATTATGCCAATCCTCAATTTTTTCTAATTTTTTTCTAATATCTGGCCAGGCATTAGTAACAAAGTTAATCCTTAACAAAGCTTTTCCCACATCAGTTTCAGGGTCTATTCTGGAATATTGTTTCATATTTTTCCTAAGTCTGTCCAACCATTCAGTTGGAGATTCCTCTTTTTCTTGCTGTGCCTCAAAAGCTTTTTTAGCGTTTTGCCCTCGGGGTGCTGCCTCTTTTATTCCCTTGATTATTAAATTCCGATATTCATTCATGTGTTTCCTCCCTTCCTCATTATTTTGACCCCACTCAGGAGGCGCAGTTGGCATTTTGTCTTCTCTGGGGGGCCCCTGTGGGTTCTCTTTTTCCCAAACTTTTATTCCAGCTGCTCTGATTAATTGCCTTTCTTCCTGAGAAAATATTATTTTCATTATAGACTGCATCTCTTCCCAAGTATAAATATTCGGACCTAAAAATTGGTCTAATTGTTTAGCTGTGCCTATGGGATCTTCTAAAATTCCTTTGATTTCTTTTTTAAAATTTCTGACCTCAGAAGAAGTCAAAGGGGCATTTACAAACCCTGTTCCACCCCCTCCCACTGGGACTTCTCTTAGTGCAAATAAACTAATTTCTTTATCCCATTTTTGGTTTTTATCCTCTGTCGTCTTTTTCCCGTGTTTTGAGAAAGAATCCAGAGAGGGCTGTCTTTTAAGTGAACTTCTAGTGTTTCGATAAGGCATTTCTAGGGAGAAGTAGTTCCTCTGAGCAGTAGCTGTGATTACCGAGGGAACGGGGATCAGGGCAGGAAGGGGGGCGAGGGGAGGGCAAAGCGCCGAGGCTTGGTCCTCCAAGGGCGGAGCGTAGGCGGGGTTTGCTGCCGGGACCGGCAGAGGAGGGGGCAGTTCCGGGGGATACCAGAGGGGAGCGCAGACAGCCTGCACGCGGCTAATGGCGGCCGAGTCAGCGGCTCCCGGCAGAGACATAACAGCAGCAGCGGCAGCGCCCAGCGCAGCCGGCACGGGCAGGGCAGCCGGGGATCGGGCAGTGGGGGAAGCGATTGGAGATAGGACGGCTGGGACCGATGGGACCCCCGGCACGGTCCGGGCGGTGGTCTTAGACCACGCGTCAGGAGGGACCCCCGGCACAGCCCTTAGGGCGGCCGCGGACCAGGCAGCTGGGGCAGACAAATTCACCGGCGGGGCCGGGGATGGGGTGTATGCGGGGACCGGCGCAGCTGCCGCGGGCTGCGAGCCCGCACTCGGGACGGGAACCGGGGCAGGCGGGCCTGAAGCAGGACCCAGGACAGGGAGCTCGGCCGCGAACGGCGGGAGCGCGAGCGGGAACGGAGGGGGCAAAGCCTGCAAAGGATCCTACTCTTTTTCCTTCTTTTCTTCTTGTTCCCCTCCCTTTTCTTTCCCCTTTTTCTTTTCTCGTTTCATCTCGGGGGTTTCTGATACGTGAAAGATTTTTATTCTCCTAAAATCTCCTGTCCAACATGTGGCATATTCTCTTTCTTCGGGATTAAACAGTTCCTTTGAATTTACAAATACATTTAAAGCCTGGCAAATCCAATTCTCAAAAGAGCCATATCTGGGCCAATAAACGTGGTCAGATCTTATTTCCTTCTCTGCCCATTCTATCATGCAAAATTGTATCATCTTTATCTTTTCCTTTCTTCTTGTACAAGGGTTTTTATCCCAGTTAGCTAACATAACGCCGAGAGGGCTATCTTGAGGTATTTCCGTTGGTAATTTTTTACACCCTTCTTTCTTCCTTGTATCCAACTTACTGTTTTTCTGTCCCATTTTTCAAGATCTTATCTATTCGTCCCCCACCTCTGTTTTTCACTTTCTCTTACAACCTAAAGACCACTTACTTCTATCTATGCACACACACAAAAAATCCCCTCTTTCTCACACAACTATTCGATACAATATACCTCCCTCCAAGGAGATATAGTGAATTTTAAAATTAACAATCAACATTACATGTGCTTTCATCCATCTACTCTTACTTCATTTCTCCTTCACTTTTGCACATTCTTTCACACCCTTAGGACATGAAGCTGATCCCTGTCGCCAGAGAATCGCGGCTCTGTGTGGCCCCCCTCGCCTTGGATTTGGTCTCTGGGTTTCAGTATAGCTGGGCCTCTGAGGAGGGCCCAGAATCTGGTCGCCTCTGGTGCCGGTCCACCTATGAGGCTGATTTGCGTGTCACTTACACTTTTACCACGGCCCCCCCTCCATACACCCGGAGGGAAAAGGGCTGATTTGCAGGTCACACACACGTTCTGCCATAGCCCCCACCTGTCCGGGGGGAACAATGGCCTGTTTGCAGGTCACTTACACCTCTTGCCACAGTCCCACCCGCCCGGGAAGCTGAGGCAGATTTTGTGTGTGACTCACTCTCACACAACAAAACAACAATAAGGTACCTTTTACTTTCAAATCACCTATTACAATTTTAGGTGTTACTGGCCAGTCCCGGTGCTCTTGGATATCCCCTCAATCCAGCTGAGTTATCCAACCCTAGATGCTCTTGGGCATAACCTCAATCCGGCAGAACCCTGGGTGCTCTTGGGATATTAACCCCTCAACCCAGCAGGTTTCAGTCCTGGATGCTCTTGGGCACTTACCCCTCAATCCAGCAGACTTTTTGCTTAACCCTGGGTGCTCTTGGGATATTAATCCCTCAACCCAGCAAAAGTTTTAGTCCTGGATGCCCTTGGGCACTCACCCCTCAATCCAGCAGACTTTTTGCTTCCTAGGGGTCCCACCCCTTCTCGAAGACTCAGTCCCAGTTTCCCTGGGGGGGGATTCTCTCGCTCTTCTTATCAACCACTTTGTCTCTTTACTGGCCATTTTTCTCGCGAAAGAATGGAAACGCAGCATAGGAGACTCCGCACTTGCTTAGCAGGTCTGGGATAACCAGCTGCCTCTCATTCACACACATTCATCCCCCCCTTAACCGCCCCTCCAAACCAATACTTACCTGTCCTTTGTCCTTGGGTCTTTGTCTTCGTGTACACTTTAGTCTTAGGGGCTAATTACCGCGGTTTTAGGGAATCTTTTCCCTTTTCTTTGTTTTATTGCCTCCTCTTGTCCATTGGTAACCTGCATCTGTCGGTCACAGCAGGGGAACACAGAGCGAGGCTGCCAACTGGGCAGGGCATACCGTCCTCACCCTGATTCCACTGAGGCACCGGCAGTGAGGTGTTTTAACCATCCTCTGCTACCATAATTGTGAAAAACGCCAATCACTTGTTTTAAAATTTTGAAAGTTTAATAGTAAATAAGATGGTTATAAAAATAGAATTAGAGAAAAAAAATTGAACAATTAAGGTTAGGACAATACGAGACAATAAAAACAAAGTTACAGATGTCCGGGTGCCTCCCCGAGCAAAAAAGCCCTGATGAAGGACCCCCCTTAACAAAGGATTATCTCTTAAAAGCAATAGCCTGTTGAATATTCATACATTTCATACATGATGCATAAATTCCAGTCAAACAAAGAATTCTCTCTGGTTAGTATCACTTTTTTTCCTTTAATCTCTATGGCGTCTTCAGGGCTGAGCAAGGCAGGAGAAGTTGGTCTCTTCTGATAAGGAAGTAGTAAATTCTTTTTTCTCTGAAAGATTTACGTTTTCCTGTGGTTGGTACATAAAAACTACATTTTAACTACAAAACTACCTTTACCATACTATCAAAATATTAATACAACATTAACAATCAATACAACATAATACATATAGTAAATATCTTGCGTAGAGCCATATAATATGCACTTTTCACATCTCGTATTGTTGTGATATATGTGCTAAAGTTAATTCGTGTTATCAAATTATAAAGGGTAAATGTTAACTGTATAAATATGAGTGTTAAAGATGTGCTCAAACTAACATAGGTAAAGGTAAAATGGAGAAACCAAAATGAAAAAATTTCCTCAGCTTGGGAAGCACGGGAGGGACACGAGGAAAGTATGATTAGAATTACCAGAGAGGGGGCCTTGAAACTATCGCTGCCGGGAATCCCTGAAAAGATACAAAGGACAACAGAAAACGGAGATACAAGTCCGGAGACCAAGATAATCACTTCAGATGGATATCTCTACTCGTCTCCGTCGAAATTAACATATCCACGACACACCCGGACTCGGCCATCAGCTGCATTGTTCCACCCTACCGGTCCATTCAGACTCCCGATACCGGGACTTGCATAATTAATGAAGACGCCTCGGAGAGAAGAACGTCAGAATCCCGAACTTCACTCCGCGATCTAGTGTATAAAAAGGGGTGGCTGGAGACCGAAATTGTGAACTTGGGGGGATACCAGGCTGGCAGAAGCTGGTATCCGTGTTCACCCAGCGGCGATCCCGGGCTCGACGCTGTCCTTTTAATTGTGGCTTTCTGAGACTGATATTTTGTCTCACAATAAAATTCTAAATTTTTTATACATCGAATCTGGTCGATTTTATTTATAACAATTCTGGTGACCCTGACGTGATTGGAGTGATACCAGGACCCCCGTGGGACCCCCGTCTCTGGCCAGGAGGCACCCTGCTGAATTCAGCGGCCTGGCAGAGCTGGGGTAGCCGGGTGGAACCGATCAACCACACGACGAACAGAAACCGCAAAAGCCACACTTAAAAGGGAGATAGGCGAGGTCAGAGCTCTCGGGGAACTCGGGGAGGTTTTTCTTTGGAAGCAGAACCTCCGGAGCCGCGGCGAAGAGAACTACTCATAAAAATCTACGTGCACGAAGAATCCACGCAGGAAAAGGATCGTAAGTATTGCGTGGTTGAGTGGGAGTGACCGAGCGTGTGAGTGAGACGTGATTTTATCACGAAGCGAGTGGGACCCCAAAATCGCAGTTCCATTGTCCCGCGAGGGGCGTGGTCGGTTGTGGGGGAAGCGAAAGTTTCGGGGGTAAAACGCACCTCACACGTTAAGCCCTGAAAACTCGGGGAGTTTTCGGAAAGGGGGGATCGGTCACAGGAAGGCTGAAAGGGAAGGTTACGTCCTTACAAGAGTTCCGGGGACTGGTAAACCTTTCAGCCTTGGACCAGGAACGGTCCGGGGAGGAAGTAAGGAGAAGGGAGAGCTCACACACACCAGAGAAAACCCGGGGGGGGGGAGCGATCACCCACAAAGGGTAAGTATCTGGTAAACCCACACCATGGGGCAAACAAAAAGCAAAACTAGTAAAAGGAATTTAAGAAAAACAAAACGGGGAACCGGTAAAGGAATCCCCGAAATCCCAGTTGAGAGCCCGCTGGGATGGATGTTAGAACATTGGGAAGAATGTCCCATAAGGGAAAGAAAATCCAAGAAACAGATGATACACTATTGCATAGAAGTGTGGGGAGGGATGGAAATACGGGATCACGTAACTTGGCCCGTGTTTGGAACATTTGAGGAATGGATATGTAAGGCACTGGTACTTTATGTCAGAGAGAAGGGAAATGCGGAAGAACAGGAATATGCTGGGGTCTGGGGAAAAATAAATGCGAGACTGTTACCTGTGAAGATAGAAAACCCTACCGCTGTCTCAGGGGATAAATGGGAATCCTTAGACAATTTACCTCCACCATACATCATGCCCTCGCCCCCTCCCCTCCCAGAGCAGAATAATCCGCAAAACCCTGGGAGATTAGGACCTCCTTTAGGACGAGGAATTCCTATGCCTCCGTCTCTTCCATCTGCCCCTCCGTTAGAGTCACAATCAGGGGTCCCGTTCCCACCGATTGGGCTCCCTCCCCCGCTAGAACCTGTACAAGCCCCTCAGCCACTGGGAGGGAGGACACAAAGTACACACACCTCTGCACCAACACGGGATGACTTGCTGCCTGATTTAGATTTGGCGGCTTTCTTTAGTCCCCCTGCAAATACACAGCAGAGTTGGGCAGAAGCAAAACACTCACCTCCCGCTAGGAGGACCAGAAGACAGCTAAAGAGAATGAATGAGGTGGAGAGTGAAGGGGAGGGTGAAAAAGCTAATCTTCTCCCCCTAAGGGAAATACCCACTGCTCCGGGAATTATCGGGTACGTAAACGTCCCGATTAATACCAGCGATGTAAGAGCCTTCAAAAAGGAGATGGGGAAACTTATGGATGACCCTTTAGGGGTCTCCGAAAGGCTAGACGAGTTTTTGGGAACTAGCATCTATTCATATGAGGATCTCACAGCCATTCTCAGGTCCTTGTTCAATACGGAGGAAAGAGAAATGATCAGACAAGCGGGGATAAGGGAATGGGAATGGAGAAACCCTCAGAGCACTCCCGGAGATCAGAAATGGCCAAGCCAAGATCCTCGATGGAATGCTCAGACCGAGGAGGGTAGGAGAAGTATGATTGATATGAGGAACATTATCATACAAGGAAACAGAGAGGCCGTGCCCCGGGGACAAAATCTAAGTAAGGTTTTCGGGGAGTGTCAGGGGAAAGATGAGACTCCCACAGAATGGTTAGAAAGATTGAGAAAAAGCCTCCAGATATATTCAGGGACAGACCCCGATTCTCCCGTGGGGGAGGTACTGTTGAAAACCCAGTTTGTAGCAAAATCGTGGGAGGACATCAGGAAAAAGCTGGAGAAGATCGAGGGATGGCAGGAGAAGGGACTGCAGGAATTGCTGCGGGAAGCCCAGAAAATCTATATGAGAAGGGATGAGGAAAAACAGAAAAATACAGGCTAGGGTATTAGTAGCTGCTGTAAGGGAAGCCCAGAAACAGGAACGCTCGCAAGCTTCGGAGAAACCCTTAAGGAAAGCACCACCGAAGGGGCCAATACGTCCGCAGAAAGGGACCTCAGGGAATCGAATGGAGGGGTTGGAATGTTTCTATTGTAAGAAAAAAGGACATATGAAAAGGGATTGTCCAAAGAGGATAAGGGATGAAAAGATGTTTCGGGAGGACTAGGGACGTCAGGGGCTCTATCTTTTGGGGTCCATAACATCGGGGGAGCCCTTGATAACATTGAAGATAGGACCCAAAGGAACAAAAATGGATTTTCTAGTAGATTCTGGGGCTGAGAAAAGTACATTTAAACAGTTGCCCCCAGGATGCCAAATAAGCAAAGAATCTATGGTGGTTATAGGAGCTAAAGGGGAACCGTTTAAGGTACCCATTGTAAAAAATGTGGAAATTGAATCAGAGAATAAAATTTGCTTGGGGGACATGTTGTTAGTAGAAGAAGCTGAGTACAACCTGCTGGGTAGGGACCTGATTTTTGCACTGGGTATTAACCTCATTGTAAGGAATTCACAGATTATGGTTAGCATATATAAACTAACCCATGAAGATGAGGACAAAATTAACCCCAAGGTATGGCATACAGGGAAAGAAGCCGGGAAATTGGTTATGGAACCTATATCAATTGAAATTGAGAGGCCTGAAGATCCCATAAGGATCAGGCAGTACCCAATCCCTTTAGAAGGGAGACGGGGACTGAAACCTATAATAGAGGATTTAATAAGGAAAGGCATATTGGAGCCGTGTATGTCCAGGCACAATACCCCGATTCTGGCCATTAAAAAGGCAGATGGGAATTATAAGTTAGTGCAAGATTTAAGAGCCATAAATGAAAGAACAAGAACCCGGTTCCCTGTAGTGGCTAACCCCTACACCCTTCTGAATAGGATTTCCCCGGAGGATACTTGGTATAGTGTTATAGATTTAAAGGATGCATTCTGGACTTGCCCTTTAGCTGAAGGCAGCAGGGACTTTTTTGCATTTCAATGGGAGGATCCAGATACTAACAGGAAACAACAGTTAAGATGGGCCTCACTTCCCCAAGGATTTGTGGACTCCCCAAATTTATTTGGACAAGCATTAGAACAATTGCTAAGTCAGTTCTCCCCTAGGAAAGGGACAAAGATCTTACAGTATGTAGATGACCTATTGGTGGCTGGTGAAACAGAGGAAGATGTAAGAGAATGTACCATTGATTTATTGAACTTTCTAGGGGAAAAAGGATTAAAGGTAGCAAAACAAAAGTTACAGTTCACTGAATCTGGGGTGAAATATCTAGGGCATTGGTTGGTAAAAGGGAAAAAGAAATTAGATCCTGCAAGAATAGCTGGGATTATAGAACTGCCTCCCCCTAAAACCAAAAGACAAGTACGTCAGCTATTGGGGCTGTTAGGATACTGTAGACAATGGATAGAAGGGTATAGTGAAAAGGCTAAATTTTTGTATGAAAAATTAACTGCAGAAAAGATAAAATGGACAGAACAGGATGATAAAGAACTGGAACAATTAAAGGGTGCTTTGGTAACTGCCCCAGTATTAAGCCTCCCTGATATAAATAAGAAATTCCAATTATTTGTAAATGTAGGGAACCACACAGCACATGGGGTTTTGACACAAGAATGGGCTGGAGATAGAAAGCCTGTAGGTTACCTTTCCAAGCTATTGGACCCTGTAAGCAGGGGGTGGCCTACATGTTTACAGGCAATAGTAGCTGTTGCCTTATTGGTAGAGGAAGCCAAAAAGATTACTTTTGGGGCTCCCATCACAGTTTATACCCCACATAATGTAAGAACAGTTTTGCAACAAAAAGCTGAGAAATGGCTCACGGATGCAAGACTTTTGAAATATGAGGCCATCCTTCTTCATGCTCCAGAATTAGAATTAAAAACAACACAAGCAAGTAACCCTGCTGGGTTCCTGTTTGGGGAAGCATCATCTGAGCCTATACATAATTGTACAGGCCTAATAGAATTACAGACAAAGATTAGAGAGGATCTGGAGGATGAGGAACTTGAAGAAGGGGAAAAATGGTTCGTAGATGGGTCAGCCAGAGTTATAGAAGGGAAAAGAAAATCAGGATATGCTATTATAGATGGGAAAACTGGGGAAGTAGTCAAATCAGGCCCCTTGGGTACTTCTTGGTCAGCCCAGGCATGTAAATTGTATGCTGTGTTACAAGCTCTCAAAGAACTTAAGGGAAAAATAGGGACTATTTTTACTGACTCAAAATATGCTTTTGGGGTAGTACATACTTTTGGAAAAATTTGGGAGGAGAGAGGACTAGTGAACACTAGAGGGAAAGGTTTAATACATGAGGAATTGATAAGGCAAATCCTCAAGGCAGTAAGGGAACCCAAGGCTATTGCAGTAGTATATGTGAAAAGTCACCAAGCTGGATTACAATTCAGAATACGTGGCAATAATCTGGCTGATCAGGAAGCCAGGAAGGCAGCTCTCCTCACCCTGGACGCCCCGGAAAGCAGAACAGAAAACCCCAGAGAATTTTCTCCCCATCCTACAGAAAAGGAAATTGAGGAATTCAAGAAAATAGGGGGTATTTTAGTAAATGGAAAGTGGAAATTGACTGACGGTCAGGAATTGATTCCAAAGGCCTATGCCAGGACCATATTGAAGAGATTACATGCACAAACCCATTGGGGAACTCAAGCTTTAGCAGAACAATTTCTAAAGTTCTTTGGATGCAAAGGTATTTTTGAGTTAGCAAAGCAGGAAGTTCAGAGTTGCTTAGTGTGCCAGAAAATTAATAAGTCAAAGGTTAGGCAAAATGCATTGGGGGGACGCCCCTTAGCATATCGTCCTTTTGGAAGAATACAAGTGGATTTCACAGAGTTACCCAAAATAGGTAGATATAGATACCTGCTAGTAATAGTAGATCAATTAACACATTGGGTGGAGGCATTCCCTAGCCCCAGGGCTACAGCTCAAACAGTAGCACGCAGGTTGCTAGAGGAAATAATACCCAGATATGGGATCCCTGACTCCATAGATTCAGATCAGGGAACCCATTTTACATCCAAGGTCATAAGAAACTTGGCAGAAGCTCTGGGAATCAGATGGGAATATCATACACCTTGGCATCCTCAAAGTTCAGGTCAAGTAGAAAGAATGAATCAAACTCTGAAGGCACAGTTGTCAAAACTTATGCTGGAAACTAAAATGACATGGATTAAATGCCTCCCTCTAGCCCTCCTAAATATTAGGACGCAACCTCATTCAGGTTCGGGATTATCTCCATTCGAGATGCTGTACGGAATGCCCTATGAGCATGGAATGCCAATTGGACACCCCCGGGTAGAGGATTGTCAGATCCAGTCTTATATTGTCTTGATTAACAAGAATTTACAGGAACTACGGAGACGCGGACTGATAGCACAAAGCACCCCCCTGGGATTTGCTATCCACAAAATCCAGCCGGGTGATCGGGTGCTAATCAGAGCGTGGAAAGAAGCACCGCTGTCATCGCATTGGGAGGGACCTTTCCTCGTCCTCCTCACTACAGATACTGCCGTGAGAACAGCAGAAAAAGGCTGGACCCATTCCTCCCGAGTGAAAAAGGTGGAACAACACAGCAGCTCTCCGCAGTGGAAAATCACCTCAGCGCCTGGAGATTTAAAGCTGAGAATTCATCGAGACACCCAATGACCAGCGCTTATCGGATAAGTTGCACCCAGGCAGGATGTCCCTGCTATCCTTTTGTTCATTTTAAGTGCGGGTATTGTGAGCAAGTTTGGGTAACTCATTGTATCCAGGGAGCTAGACCTTGGAATTTGTGTGTACCTTGTTACGAGGAGGAAGTCAGGCTTACCAATCTATTCCTATACGTTGCCACAGAATCGGGATTGTTCGAATTGGATTCTCCTGAGTGGTTCCACTATTTCACTAAAGGGATAAGGGGAGGATTAAATAAAAGGGCGGATCCACTCGTAATTGAGTGCAGGAGAACGTTGAAAGTACCCTGTAGAGCAGATCAAATAAGGAGAACTAGGTGGGAACAGTACAAAAGGCGATACGCTCAGAGAAGCACCGGCAGGGACCCGGAAGAATATCCCTGCTGCCAGGAAGATGGTTTACCCCGCCGCTGGTGGCAACCCAACGGGCGAAGGGTGGAGCAGAGGGATAGGTCTATGGGTAACCCTGGTGATCCTGAGTCGAGCCATGTACCCCACGAATGGCCTCCACAAACCCCAAGAGGGAATGGGGAAGGGAACTAATCCCTCCAAGGTTCCTTCAAACCTTACCAGGAACGGAGTTTTAGAATCCAGGGTACGAGTAGACTGGTTTACACTAAAAAGGGGGGAGAATCACAAATGGAATGAAGGGGTTAAATTGAACAAATCCAATCACCCGATGGCAATATCTAGGAGGAGAAGGGAGGTAAGCAGTCTTCCTCTGATCTCAACCTGCAAAGAATGTAACAAAACTGTCTGGATTGGAGGAAAAAGAGAAAGTACTTTTGTAGGATATCTACAAGTTAACCCCTTGTGTTATGATAAGAAAAAACTGAAAATGTGTGCCTTGAATGGGAAAACATATTGGGTGGGACAAAATGAGAAATTACAAACAGCTGCTTTAGCCAATGGACCTATATTACTCGATATGTTGGGGGAAAATGATGAAAGGGTTTGTTTAAGAATGGACAAAGTTTTTTGTTTTTCTAAAGATGAGGAAGGGTTAGACCCTGAGAACAAGATACAAAAGGTAGCCCTAGAATTTAAACGACAGGAATTAGCAGCTAAGAAAAAGAGAATGGAGCAGGAAAGAATGAGAACACTAAGTGAGCAATATGAACAATTAGAAAAACAATCTAATGATTGGAGCCTGGCTACTTCCAGCAAAAACCTTTTCCTGGATTTGGTACAAGAAATTGCTACCGAATTAGGGCTAACTAATTGTTGGATCTGTGGAGGATTAAAATCCGCAGAAAGATGGCCCTGGAAAGGTGAGAGTTTAACTCCTGAACAATTGCTAAAATGGGATAACAAAATCTTAAACACTTTGACCCGACCAGGAGGATGGACACTGGACGAACGAGTAATAGGGACAATCTGTATAAGCAGAGAAGGAAATGTTTACAGTGATGTAGTGGGATACACTCCTTGTCTATCCACTCTAGCTGTAAATTCCAACAATAGATCCAAGATATGGCAACCAGAACCCCCTAATGGGTACTGGGGAAAGGAAAAGCAAGAAAAATGTAGTTGGGTAGAGGAAATTGAACTCTGTTGGCATGAATTTGCTAACGCTAACCCTTATTACTCCTTAACTGAGTTGGTAGAATTTTGGGACAAGCCTGAAAATATAAATATTAAATGGAAAGCACCCAGCGGAATTTATTGGATTTGTGGGAAAAGAGCATACAGTGAGCTACCCCGGAGATGGAAGGGGTCCTGTACCCTAGGTATGATTAGACCCTCTTTCTTTACACTCCCCAGAACTGGTAGCAATTTACTAGGGGCTCCTTTGTATGAGACCCTCAGCAGGAGAAAGCGAGAGGTGAAGAAGGAACTTCCACAAGTGGGAGGGAATCAGAAATGGGGAGAGGAAGAATGGCCTGCAGAGCGCATCATAGAATACTATGGTCCAGCCACATGGGCACAGGATGGAAGCTGGGGATACAGAACCCCAGTATACTTGTTGAACCGGCTAATTAGGTTACAAGCTGTAGTAGAAATAGTGTCTAACCACACCTCAGACGCCCTGGAGTTGTTAGCCAAACAGCACTCACAGATGAGAGCTTTCGTATACCAAAATCGAATAGCTTTAGACTATTTATTAGCGGAAGAAGGGGGCGTTTGTGGAAAATTTAATGACTCAGAGTGTTGTATCGAAATAAATGACTATGGAGAAACTATCAGAGATTTGGCTGCAGAAATCAAAAAAGTGGCACATGTCCCAGTGCAGAAATGGAATTCGATACTAAAAGCATCATGGTGGGATCAAATATTTGGAGCAGGAGATTGGTGGAAAAAGGTGGGATTCTTTATCCTGTGTTCTGTAGCCGGATTAGTGTTCTTGCCCTGCCTAATACCCTGCCTAATAAGACTAATTCACACAGTAGTCCAAGGAATGCAAATAGCAGCCCTTCCTATGGACCCTGAATTAGCCTCAGGGGGATTAGCCAAAAACAAAGCTACCTCAAAAATTATGAACCTAACTGAGGAAAAGAGTACTGCTGCCCAAGTGTTAGAAAAATTTGAAGCTCAGATACAGGAGGGAAACATAGAAAGAACATATTGGAGCAAAACGACAGGGGAAAGGTTAACAGAATAATGGTTAAGAGGCTTTTTTATCTTGACAGAGAAAAAAGACTATAACCAGAACATGAATTAAATTGGTGAATTTGGAAGAGGGGGGATTGTGATATATGTGCTAAAGTTAATTTGTGTTATCAAATTATAAAGGGTAAATGTTAACTGTATAAATATGAGTGTTAAAGATGTGCTCAAACTAACATAGGTAAAGGTAAAATGGAGAAACCAAAATGAAAAAATTTCCTCAGCTTGGGAAGCACGGGAGGGACACGAGGAAAGTATGATTGGAATTACCAGAGAGGGGGCCTTGAAACTATCGCTGCCGGGAATCCCTGAAAAGATACAAAGGACAACGGAAAACGGAGATACAAGTCCGGAGACCAAGATAATCACTTCAGATGGATATCTCTACTCGTCTCCGTCGAAATTAACATATCCACGACACACCCGGGCTCAGCCATCAGCTGCATTGTTCCACCCTACCGGTCCATTCAGACTCCCGATACCGGGACTTGCATAATTAATGAAGACGCCTCGGAGAGAAGAACGTCAGAATCCCGAACTTCACTCCGCGATCTAGTGTATAAAAAGGGGTGGCTGGAGACCGAAATTGTGAACTTGGAGGGATACCAGACTGGCAGAAGCTGGTATCTGTGTTCATCCAGCGGCGATCCCGGGCTCGACGCTGTCCTTTTAATTGTGGCTTTTTGAGACTGATATTTTGTCTCACAATAAAATTCTAAATTTTTGATACATCGAATCTGGTCGATTTTATTTATAACATTGTCCTAACCGTAATTGTTCAATTTTTTATTACTCTAATTCTATTTTTATAACCATTTTATTTACTATTAAACTTTCAAATTTTTAAAACAAGTGATTGTCATTTTTCACATGAGCTATGGTAATGAACTATATATATTCGAATATCCTTTTAAATCGTGGGGAAAATATACATTTTGGGGACATGATTATTTAGATTTGTGGATTTGAACAAAGGTATCTGTGATGGACTGAGTGAATATTAGTAGCTGCGATCCTGTGATCCTATGAGATGTTCAAACAGAGATAAGCCTTCTGTGCCAGTGAAGAAGAGGGAAGACATCTGTTCCCTGAGATGAAGAATCCTTTGCCTTTGGAGTTGTTTATCTTTAAAAATGACACCCCAGTATGCATGAGGTCATGACCCATAATGCAGCTGTGGGAAGGCTGCGTGATATAGGAGGGACTTCACAAAAGCAGGTTCCCGGGAGGCTGTTTTTCTGACAGTTAAAACCCACAAGAGAACTGTTCTAAGTTGTCAGTGGGAGAAATTCCATGGTAAACTAAGAGAGACTCCTCTCCTCAAAGAACTAATGAAAGCTTATTTTTAAATGGTGAAACTTACTGAAAATCACAGGTTTTGTCTTTTTATGTTGTTTGTGGGCAGGTGAACAGTTTGTGCGTGAGGAGGAGTGTTTTGAAAATTTCATTTTGGTTCTCATTTCTTTTCTTTTAGTGTGTGTAAATAAATCTATCTTTGTACCCTTTAAGTTTGGGCCTGCTTTGCTTTTTCTCCTGATTCTATCTCCCAGCTGAAAAGAAACTCAAACCACTACACTAAATTTGGCAAACATAGTTTTAGTAAATGTGAAACCACTACACTGGTTCAGTTTAAAAAGGCTGAGAAATGCTACAGTACAGGAAAAGAGAACTCTTGAGAAGTTTTATAAAAGTATCTCTCAGAAGAAATCTAATTTGCTAGCTTTTTTTTTGCCTAGGAAAGCTCTTTGGCTTACAGCTTTCAGAGGAAAAAGAAAACACCCAGAAGGAAAACATGTTCTGGTTGAATCTATCACTGTACTTTGTAAACCTATGATATCAGTAGGAAAAAACAACAGATTGCAAATTATGCCTCCCAATTTATTTTTTGTTTTCCCTCTCTTACTAGTGGTATGCTGATAATATCTATTCGGGTAGTGCAAACAAGTCTTGTTTAATAAAGAAATGAATTTGGCATTGCATGAATTCTTCACAGACCCATCATCACCAGATATTCATCAAGCAACAAAAATGTTAAATATACATGAAAATTCTTGTAGGAATATTTAAAGTTGATTTCAACTCTCAGAAAGTTGCTAGGTACAATTTTAAGTAAATTTTAAATCACTTCTGAGTACTGAAATAGGTCTAAAAATAGAAGCAGCAAATGAATCCATCACATTCAATAGCTTCATTAATAGCAATTCACATAGAATTCTATAATAGGGCAAGATGTTGATGGAATGTATCCAACAGGCTTGCATTTCTACCACTGCCTCTACAGGAACCCATGTGAAACCACAATGCTCACAGACAGGACACACTTACAAACTAGGCAAACAAGTCAAAGCTTGAAAATACTTCAAAACAGAACAGCTCTCATTTTACTAAATTGTTCCTCTAAAGTGAGCACTGAGGGGAAAATTCTTGCTGAGTACATTTCTTTTTTATGTATTATGACTATAGCATCTGGCACTTTGAGATTTAACACACAGCATTGCTGAATAAGAAATGCAAACACTGTTTATTAGCAAACCACTAGCATTATCAAAACATAGGGTATTAAAATGATTATTTGTTTGTAAATTGAAAAAAACTTGGTCTTAGCTTTATCTTCCTAAGCACACAATGTAATATTTAAAAACAAAGCTCACGCTGTACTTTTTAAAACCTTGTTTTTCCATTATTCTTAGCTTAACAAGAGTCAGAAGTTACATAGTTAAAATAGCCCATTAAAATGGGCAGGTAAAACAGAAATAAACTGCAAATTCACTCTTCACCACACAGTGCAAAAATCATAGTCACAGCTTCATATTTAATGTGGAATGACTTTAAGTATACAATAGTTCAAAAGACCCAGAAACTGCTTAAGAGTTAAAAGCCAGTAGAACAAAACCACAGGAAATCCAAAATACATCTTTGACCTTTTTAATCTTAAATTTTAGGGTCAATCACATGCCCGAATAAACATGCTTGTTTTAGGGAGAAAGAAACTTTGGTATGGAATTGAATTAGCTGCATGAACAGCACCTGTAGCTTTCAAAATAAACAGTAATGGCTTATTAGACACCATGGCAGCAAGATATCCATTTTAAAAAAACAACCAAGCAACCAAAAAAACCCAAACAACCAATACCCACCAAGACCAAGCACATGCTTGGAGCCACACATCAAGGCTAGACAAAAGAAACTAGCATAATCCTTTTTTAAAGTCATTTTAAAGCATGCATTAATTATTGTATTTCTGATGCTGAAATTGGTAAGAAATCTTTCCTACAATGAGAAATCCTTCCTTTTATTTGCTATCCACTAATAACCACTCCTTTTAAAACTGTACTCTAATGCTTGAAGAATACTATTAATATATTTCCTTAAGATTCGCTCTATTCTTCTATAATACTGTATATTTTTATTTCACAGGCCCATGCTGTTAGTAGTAAGCATTGCAAACAAAAACACCCCCCTATTCCAAGAGGTATTTATTAAAAAGGTCAAAGATAAATTCAACCTCAAAATGGAACAAAAAGGTTTTTTAATTGTACCAGAAATAACAAACGATCTTAGTAATGTGTGATACACTCCTACAGCAATCAATAGTTACCAGAATGTTAGTCTATGTTTATCTGCAAGTTTATGGGTTTGCAATAAAGCAGAATACACAGTGAACACAATGAGGGAAACTTCAATTTCAAGTGTATAATGAATTTTAGTAATTTAATACATTTTAGCTTTTAGTTGCATATTCCACAGTAGTGCTGTGACAACAAATCACACCTTTGTACCAGAGCATATATCAACAGCATGGTGTAGCATTACTACGCCATTGCTATACTTAGCTTTTTGAAAGAGACATAGGCATATATCAAACAATTTTCAGGGTTACTTTTTTCTTTTAATAATGTTCACTTTTTTGGTTATACTTCACTTTTTAAATTTTGAATTATTGAAAAAAAATCACTGAGAGTTTATACAGAAATAGCTATAAGGAATACTCTTACAGGCACTGATATGACAAACGTTTATTTTAAGGGCTGAGAGGCATTAATATCAACAAAGTGGACTGAAAATAATTACTAACTTTGTCTAAATTGGAAATGTCTGCTTCTGCTTGTATGTTGAAAAAGGAAATTCAGAAAGTTATATTTTGACCTTGATATGTCACAAAGTCAATCATAGAAAGACCTACGCATTTAACCTAAAATGATAGTTTTAAAAGCAATTACATTAAAAAAACCCAAAACATCATGCAAAACTTTGATCAATTCTGCAGCTGCTTTAAAACTGTTGCAAGACCATACTGTATATATTGGCTTTTATACTGCTAATACACAACTAACAGCAAAGTTGATTAGATTAACAAAAATTTGTCTTAATATCACACTGTATCACACTCTATATCACACTAAAGAGACAAATGCCAGAAGATTGGCAAAAACATTTAATTCTGAGCACTCAAATGGCAGGATAATTATGTGTTGCAACCCCTTCACATTTAGGAAAACAAAAGCAAAAACATAATCATGCAGTCTCACTTTACAAAATGAAGTTCTGTAAAATATTAATTGGGAGGGCAACAATTTATGCTAACACAATGTAACTTATACAACTAGTGTCAAAGACAAACAAAAAACCCTTCTAAATAAAAAAAAAAAAATCAAAATACACAGGAACAGAAGCACAAACGCTGCATTAAATACAGTAAATACAGTCAAGATAAAACAATGCACGAGAGAGAGAGACGGAGACTAAAGTTAGCAACACATTTAAAGAAAATATAATGAGGAAAAAACACTATTTTTTCCAATGACACTTTCCATTTGCAGTCTTTCCATCCATAATCTGTCTGATACAGTATATCATTAAAATATTCAGAATCTCACACAAGAGCTATATTTTTCTCTTCCAAATCTAATTACTGAGTTGTTTTTAGATATTTTAAACATACATTATTATGTCCATTTAAAATCAAGGCAACAAATGGATTTTTTATCACCTTCAATCTTATCACTAATGACAAGTGTTTTTAAAAGTTATCATAATCTTTTTTGTCTTTTTTTCCCTCTGCTTCAAATCCATCAACCCCATCACTGTCCCTTCTTCTTTTACGATTATTATGGATGTTGAAGCGTTGATTCATCTGTGGTAATGGATCCATTCCTAAAACTTTATGTATTTGACGGAATGCAAGGAGTCTCAGCGCAAACTAGAAAAAGGATAGAAAGTAGATACTTCTGTTAGAAACAAATGTCAATTTAAAATACTTTATCAAACAATTAATGAAGAACATTAATGGTATATGATATTATCCTTAGCTCTTATTATCCTCTCTTCCTTCCCCCAACAAAGTCAACAAAATAAAATGTGTATGTCCCATTTGCTGCTTCCATACAAAATACAACATATTATCTTAAAAATAATATACATGTGTTTTAGCTGCTGGACTTGCATTGAAGCAGCCAAGACTTGTCATGTGTCCCAATATGGATTAGTAATCTTTAGCAAAAGGATCGAATGAAGAGGTAGGGGCAGTAAACTCTTAAGCTGCAAGCATGGATAGCCAATACTGTAAGCAGATACAATAAATATTAAAATTTACGCTTACACAGATTTCCTGGGGTGACTTTATGATGCTGGTATCCCCATCATCTGTTTTTTTGCTCAGAAATGGGTCCTGTGGTTTTAAGACAGGCCCAGAGAGAGCAAAGGGGGGGAAAAAGCAGAATGCAGTTTGTCTGGAGAAGCTTCACTTTACTCCCCCAGAATTCCTCTCTCTCATGGACTGTGCTGCCTAGCCTGGACAACAAGAGACAGATAAGGGCTCAGCGCTCTCAGTTCTCGGCTTTTGCAGAGAGAGAGAAAGAGAGAGACAGGGAGTTTTTCTTTGCTTTTTTTTGCTGGCTTTCCTCATTAGCTAAGGCAAGAAAGGTATTCCCTGGACTGTGCCACCTTCTTCTGGGACTGTTCGGCTTCTCTCTGGTCCAGGACATCAGGAGAATCGCCTGGAGGCCCCCCAGGCTGCACACCAGGCCTGGCATGCTGGGCCTGAGCCCCGGAGAGACTGCGCCACACCCACAGAAGGACTCTTTCTGAATTTCCCATCTCTTCAGAACAGCAAGAGGTTCCACTGTTTATTACTACTCATTTTTTCATGCTTGTGAGTACTTAGCTTGTTAAATAAACAGTTTTTTCCACTTCTCTCCAACTTTTCCACTTCTCGAACTGGTTGGGGGAGGGGCTGCTGAAATTTGCTTTCTAAAGGAGACCCCTTCAGAGGTTTCCTCCCAAAATTTGCCCTAAACCAGGACAACTTATAAAATATTAAATGCCAATGCAATTTTAAATCTAATAACATACTACTGTAGATTAAACATCTTTATGGAGATTATATATATGTAGATGGGAGTGCTTCAAACTTTTCAGGAAAATAATTTTAGTACAAAAATAAACACTTATTCATTCTCCGTTGTGACATTTTTATTGCCTAGCTTAAGACTGATCATTTGAAAGACTGGATTACATTCTAAGAAAAGAAATTTCATGTCCATCATATATCTCCACTATTAAAAACACCAAATCAATCAACCACCCACCCAAAAAAACTATCCATAAAATTTAGTTACTTAACACATACTTTTCCTTACCTGTGCACTTGAAGTAATATCCTCTCGTTGCTGATCTGTCATCACAGCAAGTGTATCAAAAGGATCTTTCTCACAAGGGTCTAGAAGGCCAGGACCACCTAAAACAGGCTAATTAGTAGCACATCTCTACCTTATTTCAATCAAGATTACAGATTTTACATTACTTAAACATAAGTATACAGACACTGATCAACTGCAACTTGCCTTTAAGGATGATTCCTGAAGATATACACTCAAAAACTCTTCTTAGTGCATCCCCAGGACTCTGTGGTCCAGTAGCACTGCTAATTGCTTTTTCCACAAGCAACTCCATAGCCTAGAAGAACAATAAGAAAATCCAGACAATTTAGAAGACTGATTAAAAAAAAAAAAGCCACTACTGTTGTTCAATACAAAACTTTTCATACTGAAATTTTGAAGGATATTACACATCACAGAACACTTTCAGTAAAAATGAAAAAAATCAGATGTTTGTTAACAATTAATAAAAAGAAAGCTACTGTAAGACATTGAGTATTGAGTACTGAGATGCTGCTTCTCAGGACAAGTTGTCCAAAGTTTTTCATAGAAATTTATACAGTAGTAGCCTACTTGGAGAACTTGTGCAGTCATTTTTTGAGAGCATGAAACATGGTGGGTCACTGGAATCTGCCAGCCACATGAATAAACAGCACACAGTATGAAATTGTTGGAAATTAACCATGTTGCTAGGAGAAGTACAAGGAAAGAATGTGCTGACAAACGAAGCATGAGGAACAGACCAAGACGTCGCGGTTAGGTGATCACGGTGGTCAAAGAAGAATAGAATTTATGGTGGGAGCCTCTTGTGTAAATAAAGATAGGGAAGCAGGTGTTGTGGGAACGGGATAAGGAGAAGTATAGCCTATAGAAATTAGAAGATTAATGTTAAACTGAAATGTCATGTATAGCACGTACGTTGATGATGTAATCTGTAAGAAATAGTATAAAAACTGTAAGAAAATGAGGGTCGGTGGGATTCTGATTTGGGACGCTAGTCCCCAGGTCCCTGGGCCCGAATAAAGCAGCGCATAAACTACTTTGTAGTTTGTGTTTCTCTTCGTTGGGCAACAAAATGAATGAATTTGATTCATCTAATGAAATTAACAGGATGCCACAGAGTTGGGGTTTTTTCCTACAAGAATACAGAAACCTAAAGTATCCAAAATTTAATGACCTTTTAACATTTAAGTGGTTACTAGTTCTTCAGTTTTGCAAAACTGAAGTTCACTGCAATTTTTGTTTCCTGGTGTTGGGGGTTAGGTTTGGTTTTGGTTTTTTTTCCTATAGAATTTTTCCCCATAAGTTGCTAAGAGACTAAGTACTGATGCTTAGAGGGTACTTGACCCACACAAAAGACGTGGCTGGGAGGGGGTAGATCACACGAGTTTTGGGGGAGGGAAAAGGACAGGGCTGGCGGAGCTGAGGGTTCTTCCTGCTCTCGGCATGGGAGAAGACGGAGAGGACGGTCAAGCTGCTGTTTGCTGCGGGAGGAGTCCACTGTCAACAGAGGGTCCGGTCCTGGGAATTCTACCATCATCCATCATCTGCTTGTGTGCCCAGGAATTCAGAGTCCCTTCGCCTGTCCTGCTGGAGCTGGGCCAGCCCTGTCCAGCCGTTGCGGCTTCTCCAGCACTGCTCACTTTGCCTGTCGGGACACCTCCCCCGCCTGCCGGGACAACCCACCGTTTCCAGTCATCAGTCCCGGCCTTAGTGCTCTCAGGGTCCCAAGAGATCAGACTGCCCGGGGCTTGTGAGACAAAGCCCCTCGGGGTTCTTGGTTCTGTTTATTATTATTATTATTATTATTATTATTATTGCTGTTGTTTGTTTGTCCTGTTATATTTACTAGTAAAGAACTGTTATTCCCTTTCCCCATAGCTCTGCCTGAAAAGCCCCATTAATTTTCTAGATTATAATAACTTAGAGGGAGGGAATTGGAATTCCCCACTCCTAGAGAGGCCCCGCCCCTCCCTAGCAGATACCTGTCTTTCAAACCAAGACACCTGGGTACAGGCTAACACTGACTTAGATGTTAAACAAGTGTAAAAAAACCCTTGATGATAAACAGGTTTTCTAAAATTTGCACTTTTTTTTTCTGTGAATATTTCCATTGTTTTCCTTTATTAGACACTATTTTTTCCAGAAAAATCTAAAAGATTTTTGCCAAAGTAAGCATTAAATTGATGTTTCAATACCACCTCCTTGGCAAGTTTTACTTTCAAAAAATGGCTTTTGTTTTTTGGTGGGATTTTTGGGAGTTTGTTTTTTTGGTTCCTCTCCCAAGTTTACAGTTGCTCTAATGTTGCCTTCTATTTCTATTTTCCAAGAATAAATGTCCATTCTAATGCATGCAAGTAACTACAGGCAGTGCTGATTACAATCACTCACTAAGGGTGCCTATTCCTTTCTATTTTAGCTCAATTTAACTGACAAATTTCAATTCTTGAGCATGGTATTTTAGTACTTACACTGTATCGCTCAGGGTCAAGCTTTTGAGTTTTAGTGACAATTTAGTTGTTTTCAAGTGTGAAGCAAAATACAGCAAGAAAGAAAAAAAGCAGATCACATTATTGCATTTATTCAAGTCTAGTTCTTTTGGATCCTCATACAATACACTAAAGTCTTCAACTTAATCATAGGAAAATGTGAATGCTCCAGTGCTTATGCGCACAAACAGCTAGATTTCAAGTTTGGAAAATAAATAAAAATAAATCAACCTTGAATATTGGTTCCTTCTAACTTGTAGGAACTTGACAAAATTCTTCTAATTTAGTTTTTGTTTCTAGGTATATAAAGAGACTGATACTAATGTGTATGTTTAAATTTCATAATATTTTCTATTATTAAAACTATTTAGGCTCTTTTTGAAAAGCTCTGGCATCTCTGGCTTGTAACAGGCTTCTAGCATACAGGTCAGAAGTTCTGTATCTAGAAAAACATATTTCTTCAATCTACAAAATTTCATCTGCAACTATCAGAAATCATATATATTTTAAACCTGTCGTTTATTTTTTTTTTTTTCGGTCAGTAAGACTTTGCCAACAGGCCAAAAGAACAACTGAATACACAAACTTCAATGGTGATTCATGCATTGGGTACCAAAAGTGTTACTGAACAAATTAAATTTCTTTAAGAAGTTGTAGTGGTTTTGCGTTCGCTAAATTTAGTGTTTATTCTTTTTTCTGCTGGAGAGAGATTAGGAGAAAAAGCAAAGCAGGCTTAAGCTTAAAAATTAATAAAATAGTTTTATTAACACACACTAAAAGAATGAAAAAAAAATTGGGAAAAGGAAAACCTAAACCAAAACAGAATGAAACTTCAAAACACTCTTCCCTCCCTTTACAAACTATTAACTTTCTTATCAAATAACATAGAAAGGCACAACTTGTGATTTTCAGTCAGTTTCACTATTTAAACATAATCATTCCTTACTTTAGGAGAAGAGTCTCTCTAGGGTTTTTATGGAGACACTTGCCACAAGACAAAATAATCCAATGACTCCCAATGTCACACACCTGCAACCGCTCGGAGTTTTTGCAGACTGTAATGTTCTATCAGCAAGGCCTCTCTGTTTATCTGGGGTACTGTTTACGAATACTTCTTCTAGTCTAAAATCATCTTTGTCTCAAAGGCTGAGACCTCCTTTTAATACAGAAGTGGGGGCTTTAAAGTTCTCAATTAAATCTCAATTACATCAGTCCTCAATTTTGATCAGAATTAGCATTCTCCCCAACAACACTAAGATGCTACAAAGAACAGTCCACTTCTCCATAGTTTACCTCAGAGAAGTCCGGTTAAAAAATGTCCACTTCTTCAATCCTATTCCAATATTATCAGCTTTTTCACTTCTAATCCACTGACTTCATGCGGTGTCTGTTCTACCTACCCTCTGTTTTCTTTCTTCTCTCTCTCAAGGAAGGGTTGTGCTTTAAAAGTTCCATGTTGCTAAAAAAAAGGAGTTAAATCTGCCCAGGACTGCAGTAGCTATGTGCTCCTTGCCCCAGGCTGCAAGGCTGTAAAAATGCAAAGCTGTGCTAACAGGGGAAACCGATGGAGGCCTTCTATTCCACCCCTCGGTCTCATCCAGAGCGGCCTGGCTTGGAGTTGTTATGAAGCTGCAGGCTTTCTTTCTCTGCTGCCAGCAGCTATTAAGCTGGGCCATAGCTTGGCCCCCTCTTTCGCGGCCCTGGGCATGTGGCCAGCACTGCCGAATTGCAGCCTCCCCTCTCTCCCACCAGCAGCCAGGGAAAAGGGGGCTCAGCCAGTCCGGGCTGCTCCCCGTGCAGGCAGCAGCTTCTGGAGGCCTGGCCGGGCCTAGGCCAGCCGCCCAAGGACCGCGGGGCCTGAGCCGGGCCCTCCTCTGCTGCCCACGATGCTACCTCATGGGTATGTTAAAAGCAAGAGAGCAATCTGCTGGAGATGAGAGTTTTAAATGTCCTTTCCAAAGGCTCATTGGCATCCTTATTGGTTAAATTAGCTGCCAATATCTTGGCTAGCTTTCTGATAGGTCCCTGTCCTCCACCCCCAAAGCAACTCTAAGGTCCTGGCAGGGAAACACATTCCACATTTCGCTGTAACTAGAAAATAAAACTGTGCCAACCCATGAGATAAGTCTATGCAGCAGTGGGGGCAGATGTTGCTGTGTATTATTTGGTTTTATATTGTATTTCATTTTTATACTGGGTTTTGTAATGGTTTCTTCTGTACTCCCCTGTTCCCCTGGAAAATGTAACATCCCGAGGTTTGTCCCTGCCCCTTTTCCCCGCCCATTCTCCCACACTGGAATGTAATCCAACCCTATTCCACTCCCACCTTATCCCTGATTGGGTAGTGGCTTGTCCCCGCCTTTAGCCCCTTCCCTGGATATAAGACAGAGGAGCACGTAGAAAACTCTCTTGGCTTGGGGACAGGGAAGAGGCTCCTGACCCAGGTGGGGGCAGGGCCACAGAAGAAAGACTGAATAAAGCCCTGATTTCCCCCCAGATCAAGTGCAGACCTTCCTTTGCCATTGACAGGAACCTGATCTCTCTCTAAAGGAAAAGGTTCACAACTGCTCCTGGGTTTTTTGGGGCCCTGAGGAAAAATCCTTCCAACTGTGGTTTCTCTCTCGAGCTAGCTGATGCAAGAATGGAGCCGGAGGGCTCCATGAGAGAGAGACTAGCCACAGGCAGATGCTGGAAAATTCTTTTAACTTTAGCACAATAGTGTATGATCCCTGGATTTGTGGTTAATGTTTAGTTTTGTGCCATATAGTGCTTATGCAAATACCAGAAATTAATGTGGCCTTGTGTTAACTCCCTATTTCTGTGACTAATAAGCTTTGTGCCAGCTAATGCTTCCTTGTTTACTTCTATCAGTGATTAATATGTATTAGCTGATATCTTAGTTTTGAGAACAAGGATTGTATGTCAGAGCAAAGAATGGTAAGAGAAGTACATTATGATCTGACAACATATTTGAGATACTCTGAAAGAGAAAAGATTCATCAGAAGATCTAGAACCATATCCAAACAAGTCCATGGAAATAATTAGTATATAGGCATGTATTCAGGAAATGTGATGAATGTGCATTAGTTTCAGGAATATAACCTGGTCTATTAGGCTGCTGATCATGCATGCTTTGAGAAGAATCCCCCATGTATCCAGCACTGCTAATAAAGTAATGTTGCCTTTCTAACCTAGAAAATTGGTTGGAGAGTTTATTTCCCATTTTTCAGAGACAAGAACAAGACAGGAAGCACTTTTAGAGAGAACTGAGACACACCTAGCCCTGAAATCTCTCATGAAATCCTCATAGGCAAACACAGGAAGTATGAACTGGATGAGCGGACAGTGAGGTGTATTGAGAACTGGCTGAACAGCAGATCCCAGAGGGTTGTGATCAGTGGCACAGGGTCTAGTTGGAGGCCTGTCACTAGTGGTATCCCCCCAAGGTTCTATACTGTGTCCAGTAGTGTTTAATGTGTTCATCGATGACTTGGACAAAGGGGCAGATGCCGCCTCAGCAGGTCTTCTGATGACACAAAGCTGGGAGGAGTGGCTGATACCCCAGAGTGCTGTGCTGCTCTTTAGAAGGACCTTGACAGGTTGGAGAGATGAACAGAGAGGAACCACCTGAAATTCAACAAAGGCAAGTGCAGGGTCCTGCACCTGGTAAGGAATAACCCCAGGCACCAGTATAGGCTGGGGGTGACCTGCTGGAAAGCAGCTCTGTGGAGAAGGACCTGGGGGTCCTGGTGGACAAGAAGTTGTCCGTGAGCCAGCAGTGCCCTTGTGGCCAAGAAGGCCAATAGTATACTGGGGTGCATTGGGAAGAGTGTTGCCAGAAGGTCAAGGGAGGTGATCCTGCCCCTCTACTCAGCCCTGGTATGCTAGAGTGCTGTGTCCAGTTCTGGGCTCCTCAGTACAAGAGAGACATGGAGCTCCTGGAGCAGGTCCAGCAGAGGGCTATGAAGTTAATCAGGGGTCTGGAGTATCTTTTAGGAAGAAAAGCTGAAGGAACTGGGCCTGTTCAGCCTTGAGAAGAGGCAACTGAGAGGGGACCTCATCACTGTCTATAAGTACCTAAAGGGTGAGTGTCAGAGGATAGAGCAAGGATCTTCTTGGTGATGCCAACCAATAGAACAAGAAGCAATGTGCAGAAACTGATGCACAGAAAGTTCTACCTGAATATAAGGAAGAACTTCTTTATTCTGTGAGTGACCATGCACTGGAACAGGTTATCCAGAGAGGTTGTGTAGTCTCCCTCACTGGAGATATTCCAGGTCCATCTGGATGCAGTCCTGTGCCATGTGCTCTGAGATGACCCTGCTTGAGCAGGGAGGCTGAACTAGATGACCCACTGTGGTCCAACTTTACTCATTCCACGATTCTGTGACACATTGCTTCCTTTCTGGCTGTGCCTTAAAACAGATATTATGAGAAATAAACAACATTCCTTGTTCTTCATCTATGTGCCTGCTATGTATTGCAATCTTTTAAAGGATGCTTTTCTAAAAGTATGCCTGGGCTTATTCTTTGGCTACTTAGTAAGCAATATTGAGGGTACTTACATGCTTCTGAGCTTCTGTTAAACTATATTTGTACAGTATATCTTTCATGAAGTATAGCACAGAAATTGGATTTTTTTTTTTTTTTACTTCAAATATTTTAAAAATCAGAAATAATTGCTCCACATTTTTTCCGGTCAGCAAGCTTATTACAATTGTAAAACATTTCTCATTGAAATAATGCCAACTATTATAATTGTCTTGACAATGTTAGCACTCTTCCTGCCAAAACTGAAGTCTACATTAGGAAGCAGCACAATGCAACAGGATTTGGTCCATGAAACAAAACAGTCAAAGTTGAATTTACCTCCACATATATATGCTTCAGAGATTTTGGATCAGACTAACTTTGTGCAGTCCACAGATTGAACATTTATTAATATTTGGAACACAAGTTTCACTCTTGGATATTTAAGATAGCCAATGTAAAAGAATGCTCCAAAACCACTCAGCTGCAAGATTTGAGATAGGTAACCAGTTACAACCTAGAGAGCTGTGTCTAAGTGACACTGATTAAAATGCCAATGGTGACACATACACAGACTAGTACTGTGGTATTTCATCTTGCAGAAACAACATATTAATGACTGCAGGAATTGCTGTGGTTTATTCTTTCAAGTAGCCTTTCTGTTATCACAGAGCTATCTAGACATAGCTGACATAATTTTCTAGCAGTTTCAGTAAAGTCCAAGCAATTCAGAGTAGGCTGTAAGAAAAAAAAATAGATTCTTTGATACAGTGCAAAGGAAAAAATGCTGGAATATAGAATAAGAACGCTACCCTCAAAGAATTCCAAACAACAAGAAAATTCCTTTTGAAAAAAAGTTTTCAGCTCCACATGGCGAAACCACAGAGAATTAAAATTTTAGAGGTAATCTGGATTGTTTGTTGGGGAAAACCAAAAAACCAACCAACCAACCAACCACCCAAGCAAAACCCTACATTACTCCTTGAAAAAGGCTAAATTTTAAAACTGTAGTAAGACATTCCCATGCTTTATTTGCAGTGGATTAAAAAAAACCCTCAATGTGCATTATAAAGACATTCAAAAGAACATTACTCACCCAGCTTGGAAAATCAGACCAAGTTGGAACCCGCTGACAGAGGTCACGAAGAATACGTATGATAACCACACAGGACTGCAGACCATTAGCTCTAGCCTTGAGAGCAATACAAAATCAAATTAATCCCAGCATATACAGCAAATAAGACTTGTTGAAAGACTAAAACACCACTGTTCAATGGAAGCTCAGATACAAGACAAACAAATTATTCTACAACTTTATTCTAAGAGCTGCCATTTACAGCAGTATTTTATACAGGGTTAGTAATTTAAGGTGATAGAAGTCAAAGTGCACAGGTTATACAAGAATAACATTTCTTGATCCCCTATACATTTTGACCTATGTTCACCTGCAACAAGACATACAGTATTTTTCTATATTAGTAATAAAAATGAATATCTAAGAAATAGGTATAGAGACTGAAAGGTGAAGGAAATCTGTTTGGTTTCTTTATTGTGCCTTTGCCAGAATGCAAAGTCACTAAACCAAACAGTTGCTTCTTGCCTTTTGTTCTCTACACTTTAAAAAATAGGAAAAAAGTCTTAAATCTAAACACAAAGCTTTAAACACATATTATATTATTTAAAGTAAAGTTACTCTGCAGCCTTATGGAATATATAACAAATATACAACATATGATCACCCCAAGTGAGTCAAGCTTTCAACATCGTCTTCTCAATGATCAGAGAAAGAAAAAAAAAAGGTCAAATGAGCAATAACTGCATAAAGCAGTTCCTCCCTACTCAACCTTCTTCACTTAAATTCAGGGACCATTAAAATATTAAGTATTATTAGCATGAACAACACTGAGTGTTTTCACACAGTTAAACATTTATATTGCAACTGAACTAATCTCTCATAAGGCTACAAGAAGAAAATAAAATTATGTTCCAAACCTGGAACCACTTAGCGTGGCGTAGAGCAGCCAGAGCGTCAAGGCATTTTTGCCTGTCCAAGACGTCCGGTGGGTCTTTCACCATACCCAAGGTTACATCTAAAATGGATTGAATTGGCAAAATGCAGTGAGGAATGGGTGTTTGACCATTTTAAAGAAGCTTCAATGTCACACATGCCATTTAAAGCTTGAACCCTTGAACAACAAATATAATTGTTTAATAAAAGTCATTCAATTAGTATTAGGACATTAACCCAGTATGAAGATTGTAGAATCATATGAAACTTTAGCTGTCAGGTTATTTTCAAATGCATTGCAGATTATGCAGTACATAGTACTTCTTTCTTTAAGCTAACACTGGAAAAACATATATCCCCTAAAATAAAATAGCAAAGGAAGAATGGTTGGACACAGTGCATCAGCACAGAGACCACAAGACAGAAGGAACACTAAAAATCCACTTTAACAAAGTAGAAATATTCACACTTAGTTTCATTAAAATTTTAATGATCACATGCTATTTGGGACCCATTCTTTTTACAAAAAGCTAAGTATATTAAAAAAACCCAAACACTTAAAAGCACTAGATATTTTGTAATGTTATTCTTATCATACCTTAAATTTGAAATGGAAATTATTTTGCATTTAAAAAAACTGACTAAAGGAATGTGAAATGCTTTTTCACTTTTAAGAGTTCCATTACTTTTTAAAATCCTCTCTTATTCATATAAATTCCTCAGTCCATGATATATGTACTCCAATATCATTCAGGATGCAAGGAAGGACCTGAATTGGGACTGCTTTACTTATGATTCAGCAAGAAAAAGAGAAGCCAAAAAAGAAAAAAACCAAAGTAGACTATCTGAAATAAGGGCCAGAAGGAGAACCTGGGGAATTACAGGCCTATCAGCCTGACCTTGGTACCAGAGAATGTAATGGAGCAGATCATCTTGAGTGTCATCATGTGGCACATACAGGACAACCAGGGGATCAGGCCCAGGCAGCATGGGTTTAGGAAAGGCAGATCCTGTTTAAATGACCTTATCTCCCTCTGTGACAGGGTGACCCACTTAGTGGATGAGGCAAAGGCTGGCGATCTGGGATCTTGTCTACCTAGACCTAGTAAAGCCTTTGACACCATTTCCCACAGCATTCTCCTGGAGAAACTGCCTGTCCATGGCTCAGACAGGTGCACTCTTTCTTGAGTAAAAACCTGTCCAGACAGCCAGGCCCAGAGGGCAGTGGGGAATGGAGTTACATCCAGCTGGTGGTCAGTCACTAGTGGGGTTCCCCAAGGCTCAGTACTGGGGCCAGTCCTGTTTAATAACCTTATCAATGATGTGGATGAGGGGATTGAGTGCACCCTCAGTAAGTTTGCAGATAACACCAAGTTGGGTGGGAGTATTGATCTGCTCGAGGGTAGGAAGGTTCTGCAGAGGAATCTGGACAGGCTGGATTGATGGGCTGAAGTCAGTGGTATGAGGTTCAACAAGGTCAAGTGCCAGGTCCTGCACTTGGGTCACAACAACCCCATGCAGCACTACAGGCTGGGGGGAGAATTGGCTGGAAAGTTGTTCGGCAGAAAAGGACCTGGCGGCGATGGCTGACATTGGCTGAACATGAGCCAGTGTGTGCCCAGGTGGCCAAGGAGGCCAATGACATCCTGGATTGTATCAGCAATAGTGTGGCCAAGCAGGACTAGGGAAGTGACTGTCCTTCTCTACTGGTCACTGGTGAGGCCACACCTCAAATCCTGTGTTTAGTTTTGGGCCACTCAAAAGAAGACAGACACTGAGGTGCAGAAGTGTGTCCAGAGAAGGACAATGGAGATAGTGAAAGGTCTAGAGCACAAGTTTTATGAGGAGTGGCTGAGGGAGCTGGAAGTGTTTATTGCAGAGAAAAGGAAGCTCGGGAGGGACCTTATCACTCTCTACAACTACCTGAAATGAGGCTGTAGCAAGGTGGTTGTTGGTCTCCTTTCACAAGTAACAAACAATAGGACAGAAGGAAATGACCTCAAGTTGTGCCAGGGGAGGTTTAGATTGGATATTGGGAAAAATTTCTTCATGGAAAGGGTTGCCAAGCATTGGAAGAGGCTACCCAGGGAAGTGGCTGAGTCACCATCCCTGAAGGGATTTAAAAGAACTGTAGATGTGGCACTGTAGATGCAGTGGACTTGGCAGCATTAATTTAATAGTTGGAGTTGATGATCTTGAAAGGCTTTTCCAACCTAAATGATTATATGATTCTATTATTCTAAAATATGGTAGATCTTTTATATTTAAATGTTCAGAAAAGGATTAATTACAAAGCAAATTGCTTTGTTACCAAAATGGAAAAGACCACAAGGCCCTTTTGGAAATGGTTTAAATCAATGAGACTGCAACCACTGAACAAAACGAAATGGCACCTTCAAGTTACTTTAAAAATTGTAGGGATATAATGTAATGATCACTTTTAAAAGTATTTTGTTTTACTAATTATGAAAATGGCAATTGTGACTAGTGACAAAGTATACTGGTAGCATAACTGGTGATACACCAGACAAGATGAAAGAAAAAGCCTTCACTCAATGGCACTCATTTCACAGGAGCTGGCTGAATGGAATATAATTTACTCCAGCAAGATATTAAGTTAGGTAACTTTGAGAATAGAAGTTATATATATAGTCTCATGAAACATGCCAGCAAGCAGGGATGCTGCAGAGAGACAGTTCAGAAACCACCTATTTATACACAATTGCAAAATAAATAGTAGGATACTTTAAATAGTAGGATACCTTAGAGACAACGAAAAAGCCATGAATGAACATGGTTCTATAACTTTGCAAAACTTAAATCTGAAGTACTCCATTCAGATTTGGGCATTTTTTAAATAGGATAGTCCCATTGCTCTGCATGGGGCTAAAAGGGGGAAGATTTCAAAATAAGAACAAAGCTAAGAACATAGGTATCTTCTCAAACAGATGTTTAAACTTATGAACTATATGTTAAAGTGGAAAGAAGAATAACTGAACCAACAAGGTATTTGCACAGCAAATGAAGATATTTAAAGTGGCATTTCATTTAAAACAAAACAAAAATCAAACCGACACCTATACAAGTGGGATGCCAGGTAAAATAACTGATGAAACAAGTAAAACTTGGATATAAGAGAAGGAGTACATTTAGAGAAAATGCACAGCAGGAAAACAAGAGGCAAAATAATATTGAGAAATTAAAAATGTGTCTCTTCTGTCTAGTAGCCTAATCAGTCCATTTTTTAGTCTTTTAAAGCTACTACGCAAATAGATTATACTGTGCAAACTTTTATCACAATAACTTGCTACATAATTTGAAACTCCAATTACGTCTAGCTTCAAAAAACTTCTATTTGGAAAATAATTTTACTGAAAAGAATTACAGTTTAAGTGCACAGAAGGGAATCATACTCAGTGCTGGAAATGTCAATCTAAAATGTGCTACTACTAGGCATTATATGAATATGCTTGAAACTTAAAAAGACTGAGAAGTTGTAAGACACCTAATTGCACTGAGAATACATTGACTGGAAAAAAATGTTTCAAGGAAATTCTTCTAATACTTAATTTGTGAATTTTTGCATCTGTTTTACATTTCAGGATTAACCCCTTAAATAGTCTTTAACTAAATTCAGATGCCTAACCTACCACCCTGTTGAGCTAAGACAAAAAAAGTTGAATTAATTTACAAAACACAAGCACAAATTCTTACCCTATATAACTTAATTTATTTCTAACCCAAATATAAGGGGTTAATCTTCAGCTAGATATGCTGTGTCCACACTACGTCATCATTAAAAGTTAACAGGCATATCAATTTTACTAAGTTGTATTACGCAAAATACATTTTACCCAGTCAACTATTTGAAAACTAGTGTGAACACTGCTTAATTCTAGGATAGAGACAAAGACAAAAAGAAAAAACCCTGAAGTAACAGTAGGTGCTAGGACTATGCGTCCAAACCCCTCCTTTCTAAAGTATGGCAGGTGTGACACTGAACTTTAGAAAATCTTGGTCAAAAATCCTTCCGATGCCTTGGCAGCAACCCCTGATAGGAATCAAGACCTTTTGCTAGAAAGCTTAGGACTGGGGCTGTTAGCTAAGGATAAAAAAAAAGACACATGCGCACATATACATATGCTTTTATAAATATGTACACTTTGCTGAAGGAAAGACTCCAAAGCTGGGTTAGAGCCCTTTGAATATATCAGATTTGGTAAACTGTCATATGCACAACACTTTAAGGAACAGTAGCTATGTGGTTAACAATTTTATTTCACACTGGTTTTGGTTTGGTTGTTTTTAGCCTTTTATCATGTAATGGGATTATTACAGATCAAACGTTTCTTTTCCTCATGCAAATCTCAGTCTCAACTCAAACTGCAGGCTAAAAATAAAAAAAAAAAAAAGAAAACTTTAAACCATTGTAAGACACAGAGCATGAGGAGCTGCAGTAAGAAAAAACACAAGCACATACTATTACTCTGCAGCAAATTAACAGTCTTCATAATAAGGCCATCTTTCCTGCAATAATTTGCAATTCAGTCTTCTATTTGTTCTAGCTTCAAAAGTGAACTTTTTATACTGCTCTGTGTCTTGAAAAGAAATCTAATTTGATTTTGCTTGCCTAGAGGCAGTACTCCAGCAGTGAATAAACTCATTTTAACTAAAGTGTGGGTCAGACAAAAGTACAGATTTGTTTCCTTTAGGAGGTATAAATTAAGGGATTGATCATAACAATCTGAAATTTGTTTTCTTTTTAGTTTACATCATAGAATTTTAGGCCAGAAAATGGAAATTTAGTATTGTGGCAGGATCAGTATTGCACTTTTTCACAGTATGTTAATAAACAAACATGGTATTTAAAGTTAAATCAATTTAATGCTTAATGTAATTTAATAATCAAATATTTTAAAGCATTCTTTATGAGCTTAAATAATACATGAAGTCTGATTCAGCACAGACAAAACATCATGTTACACTTAAGATTTTCAAAAACAAGTAAACTGGTTGAGTGTGACAGTATATGTACAAAGACTTTATAACTAGGAATAATATGTAAAGCTCAAAAATCATGTACAAAGCACTCTTTAAGACTCTTCAGAAGTCATCTAAACTAGAAAATGTATCTTGACATTTTTCTTTCTGATTATGTAGGATGACTTTGTTAACACAGCTTGCTTAACAACGCATTAGTCATAGCTACAGAACATTTACTAATGCAATATAAAAATCTCAAGTAATTTAGAGGACATGTAATGATGAGATGAAATAAAAAAAGTCTCTGCGGCTTATATAAATACATATATACACAAGCACAAATATACATACATACAATTTTTTCAACCTGCATAGAAGTGTTAAGACAACCTCAGATTTGCTATACGTAGGTTCACTGTCAAACACCAGAACCCTGTTTGCCATGAACTCTCTCAACTATATTAATACAGGATTAAAAGGAAACAAAAGTTAATTTTATCTGACCCATACACAAAAGGAACCAATGTACTGTAAACATTAATCATGCTTGTTGGCTTAAAAGCTTTTAAAGCTTGGAAAGCATTACAAAACAGACTGTAAAGCAACATTGCTGGCACCAGAAAAACTGTGAATTTCAGAAATGTCATTTTATTTACAAACTCCACTTTCTGCTACAGCTGAAACGACAAAGCCCTTTCTTATTTTCCTAGTCTAAGTTTGCCAGTTGGATAGAAGACTGGTTGCAATATCAGAAGCCTAAATATATTCAGAAATCACTCCAGACCAAAAAGCAACCTCAGAGTGCTGGAAAAAAATTACATCTTCTTTTAAAATTATAAGCACTGTTTCCATCAAAAATATTATAAAAGTACATTTTAAGTGGTGCTGCTATTTGGAATATGTAAATGATGGTAATACTGATCCAGCTAAAACTTGAAAATGTGATCTTTCTTTTAGGGCAGGACTGCATTGGAAAGTCAGTTTATAGCCACTTGTTATAAAATACTTAGTTTTCACTATAATTTTATAAAAGGGGGAAAAAAATAAAGTTTGGACCTTTTCCAGAAAGCTGAGGTTGGACTTTAAGTTAGAATTTTTAAAAATTAAATGCATCGTATAAGCATTTTTTATAGCAAATTGTTCTCTACCAAGACTGCTTGTTGAAAAACAAGGTTTTGATCAAGTACATTAGTTATGCCAGCATGTTGCCTTCTAGGACCTCAATGCCACCTTAAGCAGAATAAACAGAAGTAACATCTTTAACAACTTCCCAACCTCCATCCCTCATGTTCTCCTCCCGAATGACTGGAGATGTCAGTGTGATAGTAACTTGCATTTTGGGTTCCACACATGAATTTAAAATTATTGCTGCTTCTGGGACTGCACACTTGATATCATATTTCTCGGGACTTATTACCTAAATATTAAGAAACAGAAATTTCTATTAGCATATGGCCAAAAAAAGTAAGGGGAAGAAAATGGATTTCAACATAGCCTTTTTTAACAGAAAGGCAGAAATGTAATATAATTATATGAAACAAATACCTCCGTATTCAAAGAAACAACAGTATACACAATTAATACATATATATGGACTTGCATACTGTTTCCAAATCATTAATGAAAACACACAGCAGTTGTCAAGCGTGCAAACAAGAAAAAGACAACCAAGTGAAATTCATATAATAAGTAAATTACATAACAAGAATTTTGACAGTATTTGAGATAAATAAAAGCCTCAGTGTCACTTCAAATGCCAGTTGAATATTTTTCTCATTGGAACATAGGAGCCTTTAAAAAGCACAAAGATGCAGTGGTGGTTCTTCAAGCTTGCAGTTATGAGTACTGCAAGTCACATTCTATACTTGGCTATCACAACATCCTCTGATGAGAGCAAAGGATAAGATTAACACCGGGGGGGGAAATAGTAAGAGTAACAAGGTGGTTACTCAGAATTGCTTCTTGTGACTAGATTTAATAACTCTAAATATCCCCAAAATAAAGCTGTAGGCACCTCTACCACCTCCTTCCACAAACTAGAGGGACAAGTGAATTCTCCATAAAGCCAGACCAAGATGTGCAGTTTTTAAGTTTCCTTCTGTTATTTCAAACAAGAGCAAACCCAAGATTATTTTCTAATTAATCTGATCCTGCTAATGCTTCTACCATGCCACTGATTCTGTTGAGTATTTTACCAGACTGCATTGAAGTACTAATGCTGTGAAAAGCATCCTATAGCAATAGTGGACAGGCTTTGTTCAGTAAAGAGCACTGAAGCTAAAAACTTTACTCTGTACTTTCATTTCTTGTAGAAATACAGCAAATGATTTATATGAATTTTGCTGAATGGTTGCACTGACACACACACACTGGAAACAAGACAAATACAAAGAGACTGGCATTAATGGAGAACTTTGACCTTCAGGCAACGCAAGCTTCCTGGAACACCACACAAATTACCTCTATCGCTGCTGGTAACTGGATAATAGTCTTTCTTCTGCTCATTTCTATTTCCCAGTTGAAGGAAATCTATGAAATGATGATTGATACTATACTGCTAGCATAAGTGCCTAGACACTTGTATGGAAGCAATATACAGACAGCAAAACATGCAGCATAGTCCCTGAATTCAGACACAAACACTCAGAAAATGAAAATAAACTGTACCTGAGCTATGAAATGCAGCACAGTCAGCTCTACAGATATTTGACTTGAGGACAGACTTTTACAGTATTTTTACCAAAATTCAAATCAAAAAATGTAAATATTACTTACTGCAAGTTGTTTGGGAAGACTTTCAGCAATAAAACCAAGTAACATCTTTGAAGGCTTTGCAGCACATAACAAAACAAGATTGACATTTCGGTCTCCACGGAGTAACAAACCTTTAGCCAAAACGCCCACCCGTAAAACTCCTTTCAAAGCTCTGTGAATTATAGTTAAAAGCTGCATTTAAAATATTATAAAAATCATAAAACTAAACATGAAGATAGAAAAATTAAATAAAATAGCAGTATTCCATATACTCTTGAGGCCACAGTGACATATGCCATATCAAAATCCAAAGGGAACAGAATTCCTGAAAGCACTGATAACAGTACAAGGAAAAACATAAAATGGCTTCAGAAACAAGTCATAAAATTCTTAAAAAATAAGGAAAAAAAATACCTGTCTTTACTGCTGTCTTTTTTGTCATCTCCCTCTTTGCTCTTGCTTTTTTCATGGTCAGACATATTGTCAGAAACAAGTTTCAAAGCACGCTCAGTAATAGAAACAATTTTTTGGACTGCTTGAAGTTCCTCCTCTGTTGGATATATAGCCGCATGTTTGGTCATCACATAGCGGTCATCAGAGGAGTCAGGGCGACGTAGAGGCTAAACAGATGAAAAAGCACATTTCTGAAATTTGGGTACACAACAGGTCAAGGCAGGTGACTACTCTGTTCTGCTCTCCTGTCATGAGACCCCACCTGGAGAACTGCATCCAGCTCTGACAATCCCAACATAAGAAGGATATGGACCTACTGGAGCAAGCCCAGAGGAGGCCATCAAGGTGATCACAGGGCTGGAGCACCTCTCCTAGGAAGACAGGTTGAGAAAACTGGGGCTGTTCAGCCTGGAGAAGAGAAGGCTCTAGGGAGATCTTAGAGCACCTTCCAGTACCTAAAGGGGGCCTACAAGAGAGCTGGAGAAGAACTTTATACAAGGGCATATAGTGAAAAGACAAGGGCTTTAAACTGAAAGAGGAGAGGTTTACATTAGATATTAGGAATAAATTCTTTACTGTGAGGGTGGTGAGGCCCTGGAACAGGTTGCCCAGAGAAGTTGTGAATGCCCCGTCCCTGGAAGTGTTCAAGGACAGGTTGGATGTGGCTCTGAGCAACCTGGTCTAGTGGAAGGTATCCCTGCCCATGGTAGTGGGTTGGAACTAGATGATCTTTCAGGTCCATTCCAACCCAAACTATTCTATAACTCTATGATATACTTTCAAGTTTACAGATGATGTGTGACCAAAAACCAAACATGGCTAAACAACAAACCTCAAACCTCAAATTATTGAGATGTAAGGAAACATGAACTAAGGTATCCCTAATAATTTACACTGATCACAATCAATCATATCTGAAAAAACATGAGATGTATAAAAAATAAACAAATTGGGAAATCCCAGGATCAAAAGTACCTCCCCAACATAAATATCTATTGTCTTTCTGTTAACTGGAAAATACTTGCATACTGCTGCAAAATAAAGTATCCATGATTGCTTTCATAGAATCACAGAAGAATTCAAATAGAAAGGGACCTCAGGAGGTCTAGTCCAGCCTCCTGTGGAAACCATGGTCAGCTATAAGACTATATCATGTTGCTCAGAGCTTCATCCAGTCGGTTCTTGAAAACTGCTAAAGATGGAGCTTCACAACATCTGTGTGGAGAAAAAAAAGAAAAAAAAATTCCTGTATTCAGTTTGCACAATTTTTGTCTCAGCTTAAGCTGGTATATCTCACCCTCTCACTGTAAACAGCTTGGCTCCATTGTCTTTATAACGCACAGGTATTAGAAGGCTATTACATCCCACTGAAGCTCTCTCTTCTCCAGGCTGAACAGGCCCAGATCCCTCAAGTCTCTCCTCACAGGGCACACTCCAGACCCCTGATCCCAGTAGCCACACACTGAACCTGCTATAGTTAATCAGTATTTGTCTTGTACTGGAAAGTCCAAAACTGAATGCAGTATTGCAGCTTGGGTCTCATGAAAGTGGATAATTTCCTTTTATCTACTGATTATGCTCCTGTTAATATCACCAAGGATGCTATTAGCCTTTCTTGCTGCCAGGGCACATGGTTGGTTCACATTCAGCTTACTATCTGCCAAGAAGCCCAGATGCTTTTCAGCAGGGCTGCTACCCAGCCCTTCAGTGCAAGTGGGTATGCTCTCCCAAGTGCAGCATTAGGCATTTGTCCTTGCAGAATTATAAAGTTCCTGTTGGTCCATTCCTCCAGTCTGCCTAGGTCATGCTGGATGGCAGCCCTGCCCTCAAAGGTATCAACTGTTCTCCCTACTTGGAACCAATTCAGTTTAATGTCAGCTGCAAACCTGATGAGCATGCACTCATTCCATCACCTTTCAGATCATTAATAAGGTGCTAATGAGACAAATCCTAGGATAAACACATACAGCACTGCACTTGTTTACTGACCTCCAGGTAGAGTACGGCCCACTACTAAACCATTATCCTCTGGGGCTGATGATCCAACCACTTTTAATCCATACATTTGTCCACAATTAGATAAATAAAAGTATAATGCAATTAAATAAGAAGTAGTACACAAATCCAGAGTGACTTGTATTTCAGAAGAAACAATATTTGTCTTCAAGGCATCCTTTTGTCATATAAGTGGGCTTATTTTGAAAGACAGGTCCATCTACAGAGTTTCATTAGTATATAATTTTTTCTTCACTTTTCCATATCCTTTATTAAGAAACACTGGAGACAACTGAAGTAGCACTGAATAATTTATAGTTCTTAACTGTGCCTCTTGGTAAGAATTTCTTTATTTTTTTTCCTTCAAGCTAAGAAACTCACGGCTGGTCCTTGGGGCTGAGGAGGCATTCCTGGTCTAACTCCCAGCAGGCCTAGAGGTCCTGGAGGACCATGAGGATAGCCTCCATCTGGTATTCTACGACGGTCATCCCAGTGATGTTGCTCTTCCTCCATTCTCCTCCAGTACATGTCCTCTTCATATCGCCTGAAGTGCATCAAAATGTCCTCTTTATACAGCAGCTAATACTTCCAACCATTCTAAATAAATTCTTGGATGTTCTCACTCACTCATTTCTAGTAATCCAGAACAAATACCAATGAACTCCAGAGGGTATCTAAAATTAATGGTTATTTTGAAAGCAGGTCTGAATTCATAGCAAATAATTCTAGTGAGTTTACATTCCTCAGAGAGATTGAACAAAAAACCCAAAACAAAACCCAAAAAAAACCTGAGGGATATGGCAACTTAATTTAAAACAAGACAGTATAGAGTTCCCAAAACAAGTATTCAAAATAAGTAATTACAGAATAAGAGTTAGTTTTAGATAATCTGACTGCAACTTGGTCTCATTTGTTGATAAAACAGAATGCATTACCTCATTTCCATCCTCCAGCGTTCTTCCTCTTCTCGCCTTCTCCAGTATTCTTCTTTCTGCATCTGTTTCCTCATCTTCTCTTCTTGAATTTTTCTTGCTCGAATACTGGGCTTTACTTCTACTTGTAAATCTGGGTTTACTTTTTTCTAGTTCAGAAAAATAACAAATGAAGTGTTGGTTTGCCTCTTATCATCTCAAGGTTATGGAGTTGTTCTGACATGTTTAGCACACACTATTGGTCTATGATAAAATCAAGAGGAGTAAAATGCAGTTTTAGAACTGCACTGAATGAACAGCTGAAGAAGAAAAATCTGTGTCCAGTATTTTAAAGGAAAGAAAGCAATGTACTACATATAACATGAATTCCTTTTTCAGCTATGTGAGAACAAAACTATCTAAGATTAAAATGTTACATGAAATACTAAGTAATTTGCTGCTCATACTGTAGCAGGATGATTACAATATAGCCTGAAAAAATATTTCATCTTAACTACAGTGTGCTTCCTGATGCCCTGTTCCTGAAGGGTCCCTCATACTGGAGCATAAACATAAGTCACTAAATACATTTTTCCTCTTCTTTCATCCCTTTCATGATTATGCAGGCCCATTGTATCTCCTGTGACCACAGTAAATTCTTCTTATATAATCTTAAAATAATGAAAATGCACACCATGTGTCACTATAGGTGTCTCTCCATTCATGACTAAAATGTCTGCAAATACTTGTTTCTCAAATGTCTCCATAAGGAGTTTCTGTGGTTTATCCTGACAAAAACATTGTACATTAGAAATTTATGGTAAACAACAAAGCACCTACTATTGCTTGCACATATTGTACAATATTTTAATGTTGAAAAAAAATGCCTGAAAGCAATGTTCAGAATGTTTAAAGAAACACCCAAACCAAAATGAAGTTTCACTCTGCATTACAACTTTAAAGACTATACTCCCTAAGAAATATATTTCTCTAGCTTTTTTTATAAGCTGTTTACTCAGAGCACCTACTTCTGACTAGTCTTTAAATATAAGAACATGTAATCAGTCAGCTGACATCTGGTAGATTTTCAGATGAAAGTATTAGCATTTTTACCAACCTTATACTGAAGTCTGTGCCGCCTCCCTTTTAAGTGCATCTCTTTGGCATTAGGATCATTAAAACTACATTCACAAAGTTTACAGTGAAAGCGGATCACCTTTCCTTCATCATTTCTTACCTGGAAAATAAAAGTTATAAAACACATTGACTTTCTTTTTTTTTTTAACAAAAGCTGATTTAAAAATTAATCTAATTCAGTGACACTGGATAATGTCTACCCATCTCAAAACATGCTTAAAATGTCACATAGGAACTGAAAAAAGGCAGAATAGAACTTTCAATTTTGACAGACACACTATTGTGTTTGGTAACGAACAAAGTTCTTCCACAGCTTTAAACTTGAGCTCAAACATAATGAGTTGAATTGTTACAAACAATGAAAAATTTACATCAGATTTCATCCACATATCTCATGCCACCAACATGAAGAATGCCCCACTGAGGTCAAAAGAAGCATGCACAATACAAAAATGTAAACATATGCACAAGCCTTTGCAGGTTCAGTGCCTTGTTACTCTTATCTTCAAGAAGGACCCAGGGAATTACAGGCTTGTCAGCCTCACCTCAATCCCTGGGAAGGTGATGGAGCACCTAATTCTGGACACCAGTTCCAGGCACATTAAGGACAAGAAAATCATCATCAGTAGTCAGCATGGCTTCACCAAGGGAAAGTCATGCTTGATCAACTTGATAAACTTTGCAATGAAGTGACTGGCCTGGTAGATGAGGGGAGAACAATTGATATTGTCTACCTGGACTTCAGTAAGGCCTTTGACACAGTCTCACCATAATATCCTATTAGACTAACTGTTGATGTAAGGGCTGGATAAGCATACAGTGAGGTGGATCAAAAACTGGCTGAATGGCAAGGCCCAGAGGGCGGTGATCAGTAGAATGAAATTTAGTTGAAGGCTAGCAGTGTACCCAAGGGCTCAATGTTGGGTCCAGTTCTGTTTTACATATTCATTATTGATCTGGTGATTGAGCAGAGTGCACCCTCAACAAGTTTGCTGATGACACAAAACTGAATGCAGTGGTTGATATGCCAGAGGGTTGAGCTACCATCCAGAGAGATCTCAACAGGCTGGAGAAATGGGCTGACAGGAACCTTGTGAAGTTCAACAGGGAGAAGTACAAAGTCCTGCATCTGGGGGAGGAACAGCCTCATGTACCAATATATGCTAGGGGCCATCCAGCTGGAAAGCAGCTTGACAGAAAAGGCCCTGGGGGTCCTGGTGAACACTAACTTGAACTTGAGTCAACAATGAGCTCTTGCTGCAAAGGCGGAAAATGGCATCCCAGGCTGCATTCAACAAAGTATTGCTATCAGGTTAAGAGAGCTGATCCTTCCTCTCTAACTCAGCACTGGTGAGGTCACACCTGGAGTCTTGTGTCCATTTCTGGGCTCCCCAGTGCAAGAGACATGGACATACTAGAGAGAGTCCAATGAAAGGCCACAAAGATGATGAAGGGACTAGAACCTCTCTCCATACAATAGTTAAAAAATAATCCATGTTTTCATATCAATACCTCCTCCACATAGTCATGGCCCACTGGCTGGACATCACTTTGCAAGACAGCAAGAGTTGTAGGTGTCACTGGTCCAGCTGCTGTGTCTGGTTTTACTTCCTGTGTTTGTATTGTAGCAGCAGTTGTTGCTTTAACACTTTCAGCTGATTTCATTTCTTCCAGTTTACTTCCTGTCGTCTGAAGTTTATTACCACCTATAAATCAAAAAAGTTAAATCTCTAACTTTCCTAAAATGAGAATTATACATGATGTGCAAACTGAAGAGTTTATTTGCAAGTATCAATGTTCTGGTCAAAGCATTATCAGTCTGAAAATGAGTTAAACCAAACAGTTTTAAATACTAATAAAGATTTTTTTTTTAAAAAAAGCTAAAGAAAAACTTATTTAAACACCTAGATTTTTATTTTAGCAAGAAATTTTTTGCTTTATATAGCTGTAATTGTCATCATTCATTTTCATGCTTTTTCAAGAGATAGGACTGAATGAGAACAACTCAGCAAATATATTTTTTTTTTTTTTTGTCATCAGATTTGCTTTCTTTTTGCAAATGGATCCAAGAAAGTACAAACATTAAAAGGTTTTGAGGTACTAACAAAGGCAGTATACTTTCAGTATTACAACTGCATAGGTCTTTCCTTTGAGAGCAAGTTAGCTTACTGTTGAACAACTGCTTTCTGTCTCTAAATGTCATGCTTATTTCAAAAGTTTCCACTGTTAAATTTACAGTGTTGCAACAATGTTTCAGTTTCCCAGTTACCAACTGCCAACATACTGCAGGCTGGCTTAACAGACCAGGCTGCGAATTGAAATTAGAAGCAACTGGACTATAATCTGCAATACTCCAGCAGCTACTACATAAGAAACCAAAGGTGGGAGGCTTTTTATGAAGGTGGGAGAAGCCTCCAGGAGAGGTCAGGTGAAGACAAAAGGGCAGAAAACAGTAAAAACTGTGAAGCAAAATTTTTATACACATTCTTATTTTCCCCATCAATAATAATTCCCTTAAAAACACAACAGAATTACTCATGCAGAAGTTAACTAAATATATTTGTACTTGTTGCACTAAAATCTTTTAAAAAATATAGAATAGGTTAGGTTTCAAAATAAAGACTGACTTCTGTACTTGCCAACAAAGTTTATTTTTGGTGGAGATATTTTCTTTACAGCTATATTAGCAGCAGTTGAAGATGTTTTGCTGTTGGACACAGTGTTAAGTGGTGCATTTGCTGTGGGAGTAAGAATTTTCACTGCAGAGGATGCAACAGAGGAGTTCACAGTACTGCTGCTAGTTGCTATATTTGAAGCAGAGGCAGTTGGTTTAGAAGCAGATGTGGATGTTGAAGTAGCAGCTTGGGTAACCACATTTGGTTCAGTTGAAGGAATAGGTTTGCCAAGTTTTGTATGCAACTTTACTACCTATAAAAATGACAAGAAATTAATAATATTATCTCCCTGGGGTAGCTATAAAAAAATTTAACTTGTTATAGATTATTGAAGCTTTAACAGAAACATCAATATCATCAGTGATACTGATATTTTCATTTTATTTTTAAATTATTGCCTCTTTACTAAAAGTGATCTCAGGAGGAGAAAAAAGGGACATGCAAAAGTTCTTATCATCTGTAATGAGGAAATAGTGAATAGTTATCTCAGGTTGCTTATTTCCCCTAGAAATTCAGACATTTACTCCAAAAGCTGTGTAGATGAGAACAGAAAGTCAATAAACTCACAAGCCAGTAAAACTCAAGAAACAGTTTAAACAAAATGTTTCCAACGTGACAGCTTTGTGGCCTGGCTGCTTTTTATTCTCCCTCCAAAAATTGTAGTATGTTGAACTATTTTAGTTCCAAATAATATTTGTAAATAAGTTATTTAATTCAGATTCAACACTGTCTCTTTTCATCACTACATTTTAAGAATATTTATACTGACTTTCCAGGTTACCTAGCAAAACTGAAAATATTCCTTAGACAAAGGCTTTCTTTTCATTAAAGTACATATGCAGATAGAGTTAAGAAGGAGGCAAAAGGCATATTTCAGAGCTCTTTATCTCCTCGAAAGCTAAGAGGTATGTGCTTATTCTTAGAAGTAATAAGCAGAGGCCTTCTGTAGTGGTTTCACGTTCACTAAAATCTGGTGTTAGTACTCACTCTTTTTTTTGTGGGAGAGAGACTAGGAGAAAAACAAAGCAGGCTCAACCTTAAAAATGAATAGATAGTTTTATTAACACACACTAAAAGAATAGAAAAAGCAAGTTCGGAAAAAAAAGTAAAACAAAACAGAATGAAACTCCAAAAACACTCTTCCCTCCCCTTACAAACTGTTAACTTTCTTATAAAATAGCATAAAGAGACAAAACTTGTAATTTTCAGTCAGTTTCACCATCTGACAATAGTCTTTCATCAGTTCTTTGGGAGAAGAGTCTCTCTTAGAGTTATGAATCGGACTGACAACTTAGAACAGTTCTCTTGTGGGTTTTTTAAACTGTCACAAAAACAGCCACCCACGGAAACCTGCCTTTGTGACCTCTCCCATTAGCAGGTTCCCAAGCTGCTTATGGGTCATAGGTCTTAGACTTTTGCATACTGAGGTGTTACTTTTTTAAAGATGAATAACTCTAAAGCAAAGGATTTTTCATCTCAAGGTAGAGAGATATTTTCTCACTTCTTTACTGGCGCAGGGGGCTTTTCATCTTTATCTCTGTTCAAGTATTTTATAGGATTAATATTACTTAGTCTATCACAAACACCTTTGCTCAAATCCACACACAAATCTAAACAATCATCTCTCTAAATGCTTATCTTTCCCATGATTTAAAGGAATGATCTAAATATTGAGTTCATTTCCATGGCTCAAGTAAGAATGGAACAACCAACTCTTCAACCCTCTGTCCCAATAGTCTTTTCACTGCAGCTCATGGTGTTAAGATTTTCAAGGCTGCGCTGGTGAGGGTGGGAAGAACTCACACAGAAACATCAGAGATCAGAGCACTCAGGCAGTCCGAAATTAAAAAAACACCAGGCAGGATCATAAATGTCTTTTTTGCCTACCCCTCGGTGTAAATCGGGGCAGCCTCAGCCTAAATGGTGCCCATAGCTCTTATCAGGGGCCTGACAGAGATCTCTCCCTGCTCCAGGGAAGTTTGGAGAAAGTAGTTGTTGTAAAGCAGCAACCTCTCCTTCCCCCCTCCCTGGGAGCCGATAGAATCCGGCCAAGCCTCAAGCCAGCTCCCCCCCAAAAAGGGGGGAAACAGCAGGCCCAACTCGATGTTACCTGTCTCTCTCTGGCCAAAGGAAAGAAGGAAAAGACCCACCTGCAGGAAATCAAGGGGTTTTATATGGTACTTCCCAAAGTTGTAGCCAACAATTTTCAGTGGTCAAATCAGATGCCAGTATTCCAACTAACCCTCTGATAGGTCCCTGTCCTTTCTAAAGCAATTCTCAGGTCCTGACTCGGAGAATTATTCTACATTCTTCTATAACTAAAAAACCAAACTGTACTAACCCATAACACCTTTTTACAATACACTTGAGATGGAATAATACTTCTTTTTGGTGACAGCTGACCATCACCTGAAAAAGCAATGCATGTAGTCCATATGAACAAAACATGCAAAATGAAAACTAGAGACTGGGTTTGAAAGTAGCAGTAAAAAAAATAGAAATCTGCTAGATTTATCCTTAATGCAAATACATGTACACAATCAGGTTCAACAAGGTGAAGTACCGGGTCCTGCACTTGGGTCACAACAACCCCACACAGCACTACAGGCTTGGGGAAGAGCAGGTAGAAAGATGCCTGGTGAAAAAGGACCAAGGAGTGTTGGCCAACAGCCAGCTGAACATGAGCCAGCATGTGCCCAGGTGGTCAAGAAGGCCAATGACATCCTGGCCTGTAACAGAAATAGTGCAGCCAGTAGGATTAGGAAAGTGACTGTCCCTTTGTACTTGGCACTGGTGAGGCCACACCTTGAATCCTGTGTTCAATTTTGGGCTCCTCAAAACAAGACAGATGTTGAGGTGGTAGAGTGCATCCAAGTAAGGGCAACAAAGTTGGTAAAAGGTCTAAAGCACAAGTTCTATGAGGAGCAGTTGAGGGAGCTGGGGTTGTTTAGCCTGGAGAAAAGGAGGCTCAGGGGAGACCTTATCACTCTACAACTACCTGAAAGGAGGCTGTAGCCAGGTGGGTGTTGGTCTCTTCTCCCATGTAGCAAGAGATAAGACAAGAGGAAATGGCCTCAAGTTGTGCCAGGGGAGGTTTAGATTGGATATTAGGAAAAATTTTTTCACTGAAAAGGTTGTCAAGCATTGGAAGAGGCTACCCAGGGAAGTGGCTGAGTCACCATCCCTGGAGGGATTTAAAAGTCATGAAAGACATGTAGATGTGGTGCTTAGGGACATGGTTTAGTGGTGGACTTGGCAGTGTTAGTTTAATGGTTGGAGTCAATGATCTTAGAAGGTTTTTACACCCTAAATAATTCTATGATATGCATACAAGTGTATAAATACACTTCTTAGCTTTTTATTCTTATTTTAAGCATGTTCCTCATCAGAATACCGACATATTAATGTCACATAATATTACAAATGAAAGTTCAAGCAACTCTTCCAGATTACTGTTTTCCCAGTAGAATGCGCAAGATTATTCAGTGTACCAAAGAAAAAGTCCTTTGAGATTTCATTTTTACACTGATGACAACCTAACTTAGTTAGCAACTATCTCTGAGGAAGAACAAAGGACATCCAAATATACAAAGATAATATATTATTGTACTCCATACACCTATGGAGTTACTGGGCACAACCCAAAAATTTAATGACTCAACTTCACTAATGAAAGAACAAACACTAGGCAAATCTATGTAAATTATATTTTTTGTTCTTCTACTAACAAAAAATAATATTTGGAAAATTATTTTAAATTTGCTATGAGATTTATTTACTTGAATAGGAATGACATTACTGATGCCACTTTGTACAGTGTTCTGAGATACAAAAGGCTATAAAAGCTGAATATTAATACTTTGTTATTTACATTAATAATTCCATAGCTTTGAGGAAAATCTGTAATATCTAAACACACATTCTACACTGCGCCATTTCATTTATTGTCATATGACCAAATTTAGAACGCAGGTCACAGGGGTTCACAGTGCAGCTCAGTCTTTATTCTAAAATGCTCACCTAACTGCACATAGACAATAGGGAAAGCATGCTTACCAAAACTCTTTAAACATACTCATAAAATCTACTACAGGACATTGTTCCTTGTTTCCATATGCCTTTTTTTTTTTTTTTGCAAGAAATACCAAAAAGTGGCACATAATAATCCCATCCCTTGGCACCAATTCAGTTTACAGTGTTTCAAAGAACAGAGAGCTTCACAGTGCCAAATAAGAATGTCAAGAGAAGTCTTGAAAAGTGTTAGGGGGCACAAGCATGCTACTGCATGTCCTCATTGACACTTTTCCCCATTATACTCTATACCTTCTTCCTACAATTTACAAACCTTTCCCAATACATCCTCTTCTCCTTGATGCTGTGGCAATATGTTTTCCCCCTTTCTCCCAACAAGGCCCTTCTAATAGTGAGTTTAATTTTGAAACAAAAAAGCAGAACTAAATGCCTTTAAACAAAATTCTAATTATATTGTTTCTGCATATTTTCTCCTAAGATGAGAAAAATGATGGCAAGAAATATATGACTGACTTGTATAATATAGACAAGAGAAAGTTCTTACTTTCTGATGTTTGGCTCCACGGATATGGGCAGCATAAGCATCTGCTCCTGTACAAGACACATCACAAAGCTCACAGCGCAACTGATTCTGAGTTCCACGAGCAGAAGTACCACTGTTATTGGTGTTCTGGGAAGCTTTTAATGCTGCTTCTTTCTTTTTGTGTTTCTGGCCTTCTAAGTGTTCTTTATAAGTCTGTTTAAATAAAAAATACACACAGCTGGTTTTGTACTGTTCGTTCATCATTCATGTGATACATGTAATATAGAGCATAGCATAAAACACATGCTTTGTATGAAAAATACTTCCTACACTGAACACTGCTTCTCCATTACATGTTTTAAGGCATAAGCAGGCCACTTCTAAAACTAAGATATTTTCTTCACGACCAGGATTCCACTTTTAGGTAATACAATATGGTCTTTACTCCTCTACCTTCTCACTTCCTCAGTCAAGTACTGGTCAACATATATTACCATTGAAAGCCTGATAAGATCAGAAAACTGTCTCAGTTGCATTTTCCTACAGTGCATTGAATAATTCTTGATTTTGAATTTTCCTCAAACTGCAAGACCACAGTTATTAAATGTATCCAGATAACTAAAAAAGTAAATTAAAAAAAAGGTAGTGCATAAATAAAGCTGCGCTGAAAATAAAATACAGAAGTTGTTATTTGTTCCTATACTAACACTGGCAATCTATGGAGCAGACGGAATGGGAAATAATGACAAATTTACCTAAAGAGTAAAAATTGTTTTGCCAAACACACATACAAACACTTCATGAATCAATATCTACTTTTTATGCACTTGTATTCCCTTTGAAATTAAACTGGGATGCTGGAATAAAATTAATACATTTTCAGGATTACCACTGTGTTAGTTTAACACATGGCTTTTAGTGGGGGCGAAGGAAGCCACAGAGGCTGCCTCTGAGAAGTTTTGAGAAGCTTCTCTCTATGTCCAGCAGAGCCAATCCCTGAAGACTTTGACGATAGACATACTGGCTGGCCCAATTAGAGAAGTTAGTAATGCCTCTGTGATGACATATTTAAGAACAAAAAAACCACACGCAATCTCTCTTTCTTCCTCCCCTCCAAGTGGTGGTGAGGGGGCCACCAGGCCCCTTCCCCGAGTTGCCGGGGCTTTTTCTGGTACGGCTGCTGAGGCCATGCCGCTGGGGGGCTATTCCAGTGCCGCAAGCAGCCACGCAACTGAAACCATGCAGCTGGGGCCAGTGCCAGGAGCGCTTATGTGCCTGGGGGCAGCTGTGCAGCTGCCACCATCCTGGCACCAGGAGCAGCCACATGGCCAGGATCAGCCACATGGCTGGAATTGGTGCAGCTGGGGCGGTGCCATGCAGCCGCTGCCATCTTGGCATGGCTCGCAATGAACTTTACTTGCTTAGCCACTTTTAGCTGGCCATGCTGCGAACAGAAGTGCAGAAGCAGCAGCAGCAGTTTTTCCTTTTTGGTGCCCTGCATGAGGAGAGGCTTTGACTGGAGCCAGCAGCCAGTGCGGCTCGTGCAGTGCCGGCAGGGACCACGTGACCAACAGTGAGAGGCATGGTGAGCAATTCCCTGATGCAGAGCCTGGACAGGATCAACCTTTCAGCGCTGTAGAACTCTATAAAAACTTTTCAGTTGATAGAACTTGAGAACAAACGAACCTATGGACGCCAATTTTCTCCCAAGTCAGAGAAAAGGAAAAGGTGAAGACATGTAAGAACAATATGGCGACACTAAGGTCGATGAAAAAGGAGGGAGGGGGAGGAGGAGGTGCTCCAGGCACTAGAGCTGAGATTCTTCTGCAAGCCATGGTGAGGACTATAATACAACAAACTGGGTTTTTTCCCTGTAATTCATGAAGTGCATGAGGGAACGTAGAAGTCCACCCACAGCCCGTGAGAAAAGATACTCACACTGGAGTGTGTGGATGCTGAAAGACTGTAATTTAGTGAGAAACTTGAGCAGAGAGAGAAGACCCTTGCTTCCAGGAATAGAGGAAGAGGATCCTTGCTTTGAAACTAGAACAGCTCATCCTTAAAAGACTATACCCCATGACCTAATTGACCCACACAAACAGTTGTGGGAAGACTGTTTGCCTGTGGGAAGGACTCATGTTGTAGCAGGTTGAGCAGGACTGCTACTTGCAAAAATTAGAACCATGTTGGAGAAATTCACAGAGAACTGTTTCCCGTGGGAAGGACCCCACAGCATAGCAGAAGAGACTCCTCTCCCTAAGCAAACTGAAGGAAGAATTTTAGAAGCGAAAAATTGACTAAAACCCCCATGTTTGGTGTCCCTGCACTCTTGGTGGGAAGGAAAGAAGGGCTTGGGGGGAGGGAGAAGATGTTCTAGAGGTTTATTTTATTTCTCATTATCATCTTTTAATTCTGTTAATAATTTTTTCTTTATACCTTTTAAGTGTTGAGCCTGTTTAGCCCTTAAGAGTGTTTTCTCCTAATTCTTATCTCACCCCATGAGCCTTTTAGTTTTTCTTTCCCCCTCCTCTGCTCAGCTATAGCAGGAGTGTGGTAACCCTAAAAACCCCCTCAGGGAAACTTCCAGGCTTTGCCCTGGAAAGATTTACCATAGAGGTTCCCTGCCTAGGTTGAAAGAGAAGACTTCCTTCATGGTGTCTTGCAAAACTACTGCCAATCTACCTTGGATTGCTTCCTTCAACCTTGCTGGAAAATATCATACAGGAGGGCCCTTCCTGTCTTTCCTCCACTGAGGCATGTATGTGTGCATGGACTTAAAATGGTTGTTTCTGTGGCCTGCTCTGAGTGGCTTCTGAAGGAGACGCTTCGAGAATGTAGCAGCATTTCACGATCCTGCCACAATGCTACAGAGGAGAATGAGTGAATGGTTCTTCATGGGTGCCTGGCTTCTAGCCAGAGTCAAACCCTGACAACCATTCACAAAGTTTTGAAAAAAGTATTTTCTAAGAAGTTTGCTATGTTAAAAAGAAAATAAAATTCAAAGTTTAGAATACTTCTGGAGTCCAAAGCACAGCTGAAGCTTCTCTGTACAAGCTAAGGGGATACATCTTTTTGTCTTCTCATATGGCCTCTTTCTATCATAGCATACATTTTCATTTAATTATTCCTTTAGTAGAAGTATAGAATCAGGTCTTTAAAAATTAACAAATATTCTTAAAGGGGCCATTTTTTTAGCTGAAAAAATTATGACTAAAGCATATAGCAGGATATTACATAATATAGGTACCTGTGGTCCAGCACAGCTGATCTTGCAAACATCACAGTAGTGGATCTGGGGCGGTTTGGGAGGTTGCTTTGGTTTCAGTTGCTTATTTTGGAATGGTGCCTTTTTAGTAAAGGTGGTCCCTGTCCAAGCAGCTGTTGCAGCAGCAGCAGCTGCTGCCACTGCCTGTTTTTGCTGCTGCTGCTGGTAATAGGATGATGCAGCTGAATATACTGCAGCTTCATAGCCAGAATAAGAGGTACCTCAAAGATCAAAATAAAATAAATGTTACATCACTGTACATCATGTATCAATTACATAATACACTAATTCCAAGCATATTGCATAACAGAATAAGCTATAAATGATTTATTGAGATCTTGTCAGGCAATCTGAATTTTTCTTGATGTTTCACAGTACACAAGTACACAGCATGCCATTTGTATCAGGAGTATATTTGATTTTAGACAAAACTTTGCAGATACACTATTCTGTTAAATATATCAAAGCATACCTAAAGAATATGTGAAATTTCCTGGTACATCTGGTAAGACTGAGTATGACGCAACAAGAATTTTAATAAAAGATTTATCAAAGGTCACTTGAAATAAGCAGTCTTCCAGAGCCAGATTTACTGTTTAAGTTCCAAACAGAAAAGGACAGATATGTAGACTAAGGAAAAAAAAATAAAATAAGATAAAAGATAGAATGCAATAGCATTAGCTGTTCTATTTCAAGTGTGTTGCAGCACACCCTGTCTAGACACTCCTTGATTTCTAGTATCAAACTTTAGCAAATCAAGGAAACTGGGCTTTCATACCTTTTGAGCCAGTTTTCACATAAACTTTATACATCTACTCGTTCAACTATTTTAATCCTCTAATCAACGAAGTCTTACAATCCCTTTTTAAACTGAAAACAAACCAAAACAAATAGTTCAAGGTAGCTATAATATGCCAGTTGATTACCATCTGGCCATAAAATTAACATCTTCTAACCTTTAACTTTTTGGATTTCTAGTGTTTGAAGGAAAGTCTTTGTAGCACCCATTTTCCTCCCATCTTAGATCGAGACAACCCAAACTTACAAGATTTATATTTGACTGCTCCTCCTTGTCTCAGTAATTGTTGCTTGATGGCAGCATGCTCCAAATTTCCCTGGGTTATATTTGTGTTTCCTTATTTTTTCTATCCCCCATCTTTTCTCTCCAAACTTTACAGTAAGTCACAAAACACTTGTGCATGTAGCAATGCCAACACCTGGTATATTCTCTCATGTAACAAAATAGGCACATACAAGCATCAAACTTCTTTTAAAGATACATAAAAATATTTTGCCATTATGATTTAACTGGTTGATATTTCTCAGTAGACTATGATGTAATTGAACATAAGCTGCTAAAATGCTGAGTATTTAAATCCTCTCCTGTAACAAATGCAAAGATCCCAGCAATATAATATGCAAAATTCTTACCAGAGTAAGTAACCGCTGTTGTACTGTATGTTGCACTTTGAGTATACGATGGAACAACAGTAGCTGCAGCTGCTACCGGCTGCACAGTAGAGGATACTGGATATATAGAAAATGTAGTTGTTGCTGGACTTGGGGTTGCAGGTTTTATAGCTGTCACTTGTCGCGTTTGCTGGGCTTGGGTATACTGAGTTGTCCCTTGGCTATATCCTGCTTTTGGAGCTAATTAGGATAGAAAATAGAAGTGTACGAACATTGATATGCTTTAGTTGAATGAAATGCAAACCATATTAAGCGATACTTAATGATACGCTAGGGAATAAACACATTAACAAGTGGGTTTTGTTTTAGTTTGATTGGGTTTTGTTTGTTTTTTTACAGTAATGGTTATGCTTCAGCTACCATATATCCCACAATGGTTTAATCACATCGAAGCTCACACTAGCAAGCCTCAGGTTTATTTACATATTTTTAACTGTGCTGCCATGTTTTTAAACAACCTTCTCCTTCAATGGCTTTACTAGAGTACACACAAAACCAAAGTACATCTAAACTTTGCTATTATTTCTAATTATAGTAAAAAAAAGTAAATAGGATTTATGTTTTGTAGCATTTATGATACCAATAATTAAAGAACTATATATAAACTAAAGAATTTTTTAAAAAAGTCTTTCTAACCAAGTTAGCATCTGAACCCACCACTGACTTTTTCAACCTACTTCAGCAAAAATGTTTGCCTAGAAGTACATTTTGAGTGTATTAATAACAATTCAAACCTCAAAGATAGTTACTTATGGCAACATCACAATTATGTTCAAGTTCTAGGAGCATCGAGTTTTTTCTACACGTTGACAGGGACTACATGTCAAAACAATAAATAAATCTGATAATGTGAAATATGCAAAGATATATTTTTAAGCTATTAAAATAGTGTACAGACTGTATATAATGACAGGAGTTTGAATCATGCCACATACCTGTCTGGTAGTATGACTCAGCCACTGAAGGTTGAGGCTGGGCAGCAGCAGCCACAGCCGCAGCAGTTGCTGTTGGTTGTTGATAGTATTGTTTGCTGTCATAAGCTACAGCTGGGGCAGTAGATCGAACATAAGAATAGGAATCCTAAAAATTCAAAAAAGAAAACCCATCAAATTTCTCCTTAAGTATATATCTGGAATAATAAGAATCATAAGCAGAGTCAAAGATTTTTCTTCTGTTCTACTTAAGTAGATTTTAAAAATATTTACAGATACATTATATACCAATATATGCATTAAAGAAATTAAATTTATGCTTACAGATACTTCAGGCCTGAAGACAACCCTGAATGGTCTTTTTCAGACATAATATAGGAATTAATCTCATGCTATTAAATGACTTTTTCCCTTCCAAATTATTTTTGTTACCAAAAAGCAACTCTATGCACACTAGTTTTTTATAATGATGATATCGGACTGCATTCCTGTAAAATATGAAGGAAAAAAACACCACAGATCTCCACAAACCACAATATATTCACGAGATTAAAAACATGGAACCATGGCTTGGCCCTCCCTAAGACAGGAAGAGCCACCAGAAAAAAAAAAACCAGTATCAAGGGGGTCCTATACTTTTCCCTTTGAGGAGGTAGAAGGCAGTAGCTCAAAGAAAAGGGGTGAATGGAGGCAAGTCCTCACTTGGGGCAGCAGGTGAGTCCCCTCCTTGCCCACCTCATCCTCCCAGGTACCTCTGTACAATAGGTACGAAGATGTGGAAAGCCAGTCAAAGGATGATGAGGATGGAGGTCCATCTACACCAGAGGTGTTGCCAGAGTCAGAAAGGGCTACCCTCTGTATAACGACCACCTCCACGAGGAAAAGACAGGTTGCAGCTGTAGGCAGTTGCCTTCTAAGGTGAACAGAGGGTACAATATGGTGGATGGACCCTCCTCTTAGGGAAGTGTGCTGCCTCTTTGGGGCCCAGGTTAAAGACATGACCAGGAAAGTTCTCTAGCCTGGTACAGCCTCAGACTACTACCTATTATTGGTCTTCCACATGGCTGGTGATGAAATCACACTACGTAGTCCAAAGGCTGTCAAAAGACTTCAGGACCTTGGGATAGCTGGTAAGGGAATCTGGAGCACAGGTTATTTTCTCCTCTATCCTCCCAGTTGTGGGCAGAGACACTGGAAGAAACAGATGAGCCCAGTCTAATACATGGCTCCATGGCTAGTGTCAATGCCACAATTTCACATGTTTGTATAATGGGATGGCCTACATGACACCAGGCATGCTGAAATCAGATGGGATTCCCCCTTCTCAAAAGGGGAAGAGGGTCTTTGCTCAGGAGCTAGCAGCACTCATTGATATAGAGCTTTAAACCAGACATAATGGGGGAGGGGGATAATATCAGGCTTGTCCTTGACAAGCTATGGGACAACATATCAAGATTAGAGGGATGGAGTGGTAGCGAGGGCCTTCAGCCAGTGACTCTGAGATGTGCTAGCCACACTGAAGCACACTTGACTTACAGAGATGAGCCAGGGCCTCCTGAGTATAGGAGAAGGGATTGCAGGTGACCTCGCCCCTAATGAGTCACAGCTGTGTTAATTACCCAAAACAGCCTCACCCCTGATAAGTCACAGCTGTATCCAATAAAGATAAGTGTGATAAAAGGGGTGGGTTGGCTGGTCAGGAAAGGACTCTGAGGAAGGATCCCGAGGAAAGAGATACTGAGGGAACAATCCAGAAGGCCTAGAGGACTGGCCAAACAGGAGGGAGAATCAGTGCTGTGAGGTCAGTCTGGGTCTGCAGTTAGAGCCTACTGTTGGAACCTGCAGTCAAAGTCTAGCTAGGTAAAAGCCTGCGGTCAGAGGCTGCAAGGAAATACATGCAAGGGAAATCTACAGTGGGGGCTTGCTGTAGCCAGTCAGTGAGCAGCTGGAGTCAGGATAACTGAATTGTGAAGAGGAATAAACAGAAGACCTTTTTCATGCTGTGATAAACAAGTAGTCTGTGTCTCGGCTCATTTCTACCCTCTAACAAGAGGGCTGCTGCAACACCTGAGGTAATAGAAACCGCCAGGGAAACACCTCAAGGGAGGAGTATTCCTCTCAAAAAGGTGACATGCTGACAGCCCAGCTGAGATGCCTTTACACCAATGCATGCAGCATGGGCAACAAACAGGAGGAGTTGGAAGTCTCCATGCTGCTACAAAGCTACAACCTTGTTGCTGTTACTGAAACTTGGTGGGACAACTCCCATGACTGGAGTGTGGTCATCAGTGGCTACAGGCTGTTCAGAAGGGGTAGAGGGGTTTCCCCCCTTTGTCAATAAATGGATAGATTATGAAGAGCTGTCTCTGAAGAACAGCCATGAGAAGGTTGAAAGCTTGAGTGAGAAATACAGAGTGAGCTGAAAAAGGGAACCCTGTGGTTGGTGTTTACTACAGGCTGTTCAATCAGGAGAAGCCTATTGATGAAGACTTCTTGCTCCAGCTACAGAAGACATTGCAGTTGCAGGTTCTTGTCCTGCTAGGGGGCTTCAATCACCCCAACATCAGCTGGGAAAGTAGCACAGGGAGCTGTAGGCAATCCAGGAGACTCCTGGAATGCATGGAGGATAACTTCTTGAGCCAGGTAATACATAGCACTACCAGAGGGGATGTGTTACTGGACCTGATGGTCACCAGTGTGAGCTAATGAGGGTCATCAAGATTGGAGGCAGCCTGGTCTGCAGTGATCATGCACTCGTGGAATTTGCAGTCCTGAGGAATATGGGTCAGGCAGAGTCAAGACCCAGAATTTTAGGAAACTAAGCTTCCAGCTGTTCAAGGAGTTAGTCAATAGGATCCCTCTGAGAAACTTCCCTCAGGGACAAGAAGCAGAACAGAGCTGGCAGATCTTTAAGGAAGTCTTCCATTGAGCAAAGAGAGCTTGCAATCCCCAGGCACAAGAAGTCAGGCAAAGAAGGCAAGAGACCAGCATAGCTGAGTCAAACTAAAGGGCAAGAGGGAAATGCACAGGCAGTGGAATCAAGGACAGGTGTCCTGGAAAACATATCAGGACACCGGTTATGTCAGGATGATGTGTGGAAGGCCAAGGTGCAGCAGGAGCTGAACTCAACAAAGGAGGCAAAGAATAACAAGAAGGACTTCTACAGGTATGTCAGCCAGAAAAGGAAGGTCAAAGAAGATGTACCACTCCTGATAAGCAAGACTGGCAAACTCTCAATAATAATGAGGAAAAAGCTGAGGTACTCAATAGCTTTGTTGACTCAGTCTTCAATGGCAACTTCTCTTCCCACACTTCTCAAGTGGATAGACTGCAAGACAGACTGGGAGAGCAAAGTCCCTCCCACTGTAAGAGAAGATCAGGTTCATGACCCCCTGAGGAACCTGAACATACATAAGTCTATAGGACCTGATGAGATGAATCAGAGTCCTGAGGGAATTGGCTGATGTAGTTGCCAAGCCATTCTCCATCATATTTGAAAAGTCATGGCAGTCATGTGAAGTCCCAGGTGACTGGAAAAAGGGAAACATTGCACCCATCTTTAAAAAGGGTAGAAAGGAAGACCCTGGGAACTACTACCCTGTCAGCATCACATCTGTGCCCGGGAAGATCCTGGAACAGATCCTCCTAGAAGTTCTGCTAAGGCACATGGAAGACAGGGAGGTGATTTGGGACAATCAGCATGGCTTCACCAAGGGCAAGTCTGACCAACCTAGTGCCCATCTACAGTGGAGTAACTCCATCAGTGGATGAGGGAAGGGCTACAGATGTCCTTTATTTAGACTTTTGTAAAGCCTTTGACATGGTCCCCCACAATATCCTTTTCTCTCAGTTGGAGAGAGGATTCAATGGGTGGGCTGTTCAGTGGATAAGGAGTTGCTTGGATGGTTGCATCCAGAGTATAGCTGTCAATGGCTTAGTGTCCCAATGGACATCGATGACAAGTGGTGTCCCTCAGGGGCTTGTATTGGGACCAAGTGTTATTCAATGTCTTCATCAATGACATAGATGAAAGGATAAAGTGTACCCTCAGCAAGTTTGCAGATGACACCAAGCTGAGCAGTACAGTTGACACTCCTGAAGGATGGGATGCTATCCAGAGTGACCTGGACAAGCCCAAGATGTGGCCCATGGGAAACTCATGAGGTTCAACAAGACTAAGTGCAAGGTGCTGCACCTGGGTCTGGGCAATCTCTTGAATCAATACAGGGTGGAGAATGAAGAAATTGAGAGCAGCCCTGCCAAGGACTTGGGGGTGCTGATGAATGAAATCATAGAATCATTATGGTTAGAAAAGACCTCTAAGATCACCAGGTCCAACAGTTAACCTAGCACTACCACCATGTTCACTACTAAACCATATCCACACAGTTTTTGAACATTTCCAGTAATGGTGACTCTACCACTTCCCTGGGCAGCCTGTTCCAATGCTTTAGAACCCTTCCTGTAAAGAAATTTTTCCTAATATCCAAACCAAACCTCTCTTGGTACAACTTGAGGCCATTTCCTTTTGTGTTGTCACTTGTTACTTGTGAAATGAGACTGAGACCCACCTCACTACAACCTCTTTTCAGAGCAGTAAGATCTCCCCTCAACCTCTTCTCCAGGCTACACAACCCTAGCTCCCTCAGCCACTCCTCAGAAGATGTATTCTAGACCCTTCACTATCTTCACTGCCCTTCTTTGGACGTGCTCCAGTGCTTCAATGTCTTTCTTGTAGAATTTTTCTTTAATTTAGGGGACTCTTTTCTATCTGAATGCATCTAGTAACTGAGTAGTTTAACAACCTTGTAATTATGTATAAACATGCTACTGGAAAGACTCCTATATTTTGGTTCATTACCATATGTAACAAAGTACAAAGCCATACAAAGGAATTCATAACATACAGTGACAGTATAGTAGCTTTAAACAAATAAAAATGCAAATTAGAGTCTAGATAATGTAGCAAAAAAGCTGATAGAAATACAAATAAAGCTCACATTTCTAATAGGAAACTACCTGGCCATATAAAACTGCTCATCTTTCTGCATCTAAGCTATCTGATTGAAACCAGTGGGCTAGGGTTACTGATGTGTATATACCCTTGCATTGTGTCAATTTAGACAGACAGAAAAGACTGCAACTTCTCACTCTTTGGAGTAAACACTTATCTTAAATAAGTCCCAAGATAACCACTACATACCAAAATCTTCCAACTGCAAAACTGATGCAGCACTGATTTGTACTGCTAAATTTCTTTATTTCTGAAGAGGAATACCAGTCACTGACAGGATGTTGTTTCATAAGACATTTAAGCCAGTGTAAGAACGGGAAGTTGTCTGAGGTACCATCACATCTCTCCTCACCCTACATGATTCCACATCCATCTCTTGCATTGGCACCACAACTATGCAGAACCAAGGAAATTCTGCAGAAGCCTGTCAATCCCATGGAAAGATGCTGTTCCCTTTTTAGTTAGTTAACCTTCTGTGGAATCCTTATCCTGAACTGACCCACCCAAATGCTGACAACTGCTAGATTCAATGCAAAGAAATGTAAGTAAAGGTCAGAGCGAGATGAAAACAGACAACAGTTTCCTTTTGTAAAAGCCTGTAGCCACACAATGGTAGGCAGTAGTCTTACAAAGGGTACCCAAAATCTACTCAAAAGACAGTTCCTCTCCTAGAGTAATCTTCTATCCTCCTACTTTTGGTGCTAGAGCTCCTGTGGCAACCAGGAATCTGACAAGGGAACTACTTCTATCTCCCACTGAAAATTTTTATTGGAACAGTTTTTTCATCTAAATCAGTTCCATGACCCATTTAACTGCATGCCACTTGGACAGTTAGGCTAGCCAAGACAAGTATTTCAGCAGTAGTTCACAAAATCATTTGGAGATAAATGTCAATACATTGTTTATTGTGTGAATGTCTAAATCTTAGCAGTATTACTGCTGATAATCCTCTATACGCACCATACGGGACGGCAGTCACTTCACATTCTATCACAGTTTTAGCTGTGAGCCATGGAAGAAAAAATATAAATATCACCACATTCTCTTATCCAAACAGGCCTCCTCCTTTTAACATATCATTTAAAAATTGCATTTTTTTTTTTTTTAAACACACCTGGTAATTCTGCGTAGTGACAGGAGGTGGTGGTGGTGGAGCTTCTTGTTGCCTCTGTGTATAACCATAATCTGTAGCTGTGTGCGCTGTAGGATAGCCTCCATAAGCAGCAGCTGTTGCAGCAGCTGCAACAGCTACTGGAGCAGACCTGGCTACTGCAACTGTAGCTGCTGCTGGAGCATAGGCTGCAGTGACAGTGTGCGCAGCAACTGGTGCCTGGTGGACAGTGTAGCTGGCAACTGTAGTTGGATGGGAATAAGCTACACCCGAAGCTGGCTGCTGGCTACATTAGAAAAAGACAGTAAGTAAATAATTAGATTAATCCAACATACTCATCTAATGCCTAAACATTTCAAACTCCCAGATTTGAGTCATACTTTTCTGTTCTACAAACAGATCTGGAACAGCCATCATACACTGTAATTACTTTTATTACCTCTTATCCACCCCATTAAAAAGGCTGTATAATTCTGAAGTTTCTGTGAATGCAAATATATCATGCAGGCAATGACTTTCTTCTTAGCAAGGAGTGGTGGTAGCTGTATTCCACTGCTTGAAAAGAACCCAAGCCTTTCATTCAAAATAATACAGAAGTCTTACACAGTTATCTTTTCATGACCAAAAGGTTTTTAAGTGTTTTAGTGGTTCTTCAATAAAACTGATATAACTGTTAAATTAAGAAAAATACTGCTTTTCTGTGAGAGCTCATTACTGATATGCACTCACATAATGTTTTTCATTAAGTCATATTAAAGTAATGAGATTTTAAAGACTTCTGTGAAAAATAGCTCAGAACTCTTAAATTTAAGGAAGAGACACTTTAAATATTTCTGATGTGGGAGTTTTCCCACAAAAATTGAAAATTATAAAAGCTGGCCCCACTCACTCATACAGAAGTCCACTGCCTCACAACATGAAGCATCAAAAGAATGGGCAGTCAAATCAAGGAATACAACTGCTACCAGAGGTCTGGCAATCTTCCAGGCACATGCTGAGACTAATTTGCTTCTCTTTAATGTGCAGGTAAAACATTACTACATAGCTATTTAATAAGAATAAATAAATATTAATAGTGTAAATAAAAATTGATGGCTTCTAAGACAATTATTTGAATGAAAACTAATATTGTTGTCCTATAATGATTTATAACTTTGCATTATTATTAAAATCCTATAATAGCTATTTTTAAACAAATAAAGTGAACTGGGCAAAATATCACTATCTGGAACAATTATATGAAATAGGGGATTGAGTGCTTATTATGAAATTTTTAGCACACTTCCTGTACTGATTTTCAATATTTTAGAATCTCTATAGAGTTTCACATCTCCATAGCACTATTAAAAGATTGTTCAAAAACAATTCCATACCTATCAAGGAGGTAGTATCCTCTAATTTTTAGAAAAAAAATAGAAAAATGAAATCTTGGAAGCAAACATACTCAGTGTCAAAGTGGAATTTCAGCATGATTATACTCAAAACCAAAAGGAACGAGTTGCGGTATTTCTTTCCTAAAGACTGCAATATTCTCTCTGACATAGCTATCAGAAACAAAGCACCTTTCAACTATAGTTACTATTACTTTTGCAAAAGACATTTCCATAACTGCCTTTTAATAACTTTTTTAAAGAAAAACTGATTTTGTAATTTTAATTACAGCAGAAACACACAGAGAAAATGTTATTATTATTGGACTTACATACCTGGACTCTACCTTCTTCCCATCTTAGGCCTGTTTGCTTTAAGAACTACTTGCATTTCATCCAAATTTAATTCAGTTGTGAGTCGTACTCACAATTGTTTCATTTCATTTTCAACTTTTTAGCATACTAGTGGAAGGAAAAGACCTGACACTCCGGTGTAGCTCCCACCACTGCTTGATGTATATAAAAAGTTTATCTATTTTGTCAGTTTAAAGTGAGAAATCAAACTCCATCAGAAAATTCAGGAAGACTATTTTATGATGGTAAAAGTGAATGACAATCTATAAAATTAGGCTGTATTATCTACATAACTAACAATGCAGAAGTGTAAAATATTCATACGTTCTGAGGTAGTTCACATTATCATATGTACATACTAAAAATACATTACATTGGGAAAACAGGCAGCAGACTTTGTCTCAAACTGCACTTGAACGCATCAACAGTCTAATACTGCCAACAAGGAAAAGTCTTCCTCCCCACTCTTATTCCTTCCTCCCACATACCAAACCTGGCTATGCCATCCTATTTCATCCCTAGTGCTAGTTCTGTTACTTGTCAAGCTAGTCATTGCACTGATTTAACTCATTAATCTAGCAGAAGATGATGAGATTTTTAATTTTTTTTTCCTGAGCTCATTTTCTAATGTGGTAGAAATGTTAAAAACACTGTAGCTCACAAAACAGTCTGCTGAGTGCTAGAACCCACATAAGTTATACATATGGAAGCAGAGGAAAATAATCAAATAATAGGAGAGAGAGAAAGAACAGGGACCTGCCCAGGAAGCATTAATCTGTCTCAAGTTTCATGAAACTGTGCTTAAGTTACTATTACAAAATACAATACAGTGTTAACAACACACTATGAGGTAACAGTATGTCTATCAACGAAAATGCTTTTGTTCTCAGAATATATATATATATATATATATATGATTAAAGCTGCCTGACAGTTTTCAGTGTTTAATATTGTGAAGAGATTGTGATCATTATGAGCAGGACTATTAACAAGATTCTGCTAACAGACAGTTTAATTTCTTCAGTGCTGTTTTTGTACCAAAGTTCCTTATCATGGTATAGAATTAGCAGCTCAAATAATTTGATTTCTAAGGCTAATATAATTCTATGACCATGTTTATTTTAGCAAATCTGTTCCCCTTGCTTCTGCAACACCATGCAGAGCTAGTGACCAAGTTTGCAAGACCACAAGAAAAATATTCTAGAACTGACTACTACTTCATTTTTAAAAGTTATGTTATGCTATGTTACAGAAATTCATATCAACATCTTTCCTAAATTAATGTTTCTTTTTCTCCCCATGGTCTTACTGAGAACCTTTTAACATAAAGATGACCAGATACTTTCAGGTAATTAATTTATAATCAAAATATTTTTGTGTCACTGTCATTTAACTTACAAGAGATTTTAATCCTTGTTTGGTGATTAGTGCCTCATCACATTTGCCAAGATGAACTTACCTCCCTCCAAACTATTTTGCTAGCTCCTTCTTCCATCAATCTTTCTTGCAATTTTTCATTGCACATATCCTAGTATTATCTATTCTTTCATTACTACAGATGGCAAGAATTGTATGGATCATTTGAGATGAAGTTTCAGTTGTGCCACTCACTCTACTCCAGACTTTCTTTCCAAAGAATCCAGCTTCCTCAGAGCAGCTTCTTGTAAAGTTACCTGTATATTGACAATATTTCCTTTGCATCAAATATCACAACGCACCATAAATAATAAGACTCAAGACCAATCCCTAGAGTACTCCACTGCAACTATTCCTCTTTGATAATCACTCTTCTAATTCTACTAACCACCTCTGCCATCTCCTTCTCTACAATTCTTTTACTAATCTCTAATTTAAGTAATAATTTTCCATATTGCACCACATCAAGTATTTCAACTTAGTCCTAATAAATAAGACTCAAAAAACTTAGACACTTGATCAAGCTATTAGAGCAACAATGAAATACGGTATATCAGCTGAGCTATGGTAACAAACAACGTGTGCTCTTTACTGTAACAAAGAAAGTAATTCAGTTTAGCTTAATCCCCTAACATAGTGGGGAAAAAGTAGAACCAAATTAGAAACAGACAGAGAAGCTAACTGATTGACCTGGTACCTTAGTGAGTTTTCTTTGTAGATCAACTCTTCCCCCAAATAAATTCTAATATCCTTAATAGCATCTTTGAGTTCAAAGGATTCTAGTGCTCTTCATATGAAAAGATATGTAGTCCAACTGGCCTTACTAACTAGACAGAACTTAGAAATGACAGAATAATTTAGGCTGAAACAAAGATTGAGGTCATCTGTTCTAACCCTGTGCCCAAAGCCCAGCTAATAACAAAGTTACATTAGTTTTCCCAGGGCTTTGTGTCCAATCAGTTTCTAATCATCTCCAAGAATGGAGAATCCAAGACTGCTCTAGACAACCTGTTCCAATGTCTGAGCACCCTCACTGTCAAAATTTTTTTCATAAGTTTATGAAAGATTGTTTCAAAAGCAAATAAGTTCTAAACCAACATTTACTTAAAGCAAACCCAGTTTGTGAACAGTCAATTCAAGGAAACTTCATATTACAATTCTTACAGTATTTTAACGTACTATCAAAACACATCATTCTTTGACTTAAGAAGTTACAGGCAAAGGACTCGTCAGCTTCAAATCTTACTCTGCTGCATTGCTTTAATAATACCTCTTCTGCCAGAGATTTTCATTCAAAATGAATCTATTTTATTCATACCACACCTATTTCTTTAGCTGATCATAATAGTAACAGTGCTTCCCCACCAAGCTCACTTTAATTTCTATTTTCTAGGAACAACACACATTCTTCAATACTCATCTTCCATCTTGGATTTCTATTTCACTGTATTTTCACTATCACAGTCACAGCCAGTGTACAGGCTACATGCTGCACTCAATTGTTCTTCTCCATGCTCTGTAGATGTATGTTTTAGTTAATGACAGGTCATTTCCAGCACCTTACCTAATGTTTTTCATCTCTCCCTACGTGCCCTAAACTACTACTTGCATAACCCTATTTCCCTATGTGTTGGAAATTATATAACTTTCCTAATGAATGGCTTTAATTAACTTTATTAATTGCTTTAAATAATCATAAGCAGTGTAATTTTCACTTTAGCCAGCATGTAGCTAAGTTGTTTTGGTTTTTTTACAGACTGTTATTGTTAGACTTTGATTATTAGATCACTGAAACTTTAAGTTTTGCTAAACTAACCCCGATAAGCTTCAATGAACAAAGTCTGAGGGACTTAAAAGCTGGACACCTGGAATCCAGAATTTATAGCCCTCCAAGGACATGTTGAAGTAACCAGGAGAGGAGACTAACAAAGACGATCCAACATGTGCTGCAGACTCCCTGTCTGGGAAAAAGATAATAAAAAGACTGAAAAACGTGGACTAATGAGCATGAGAAGTGGGAAATCAATAACCAATAGAAGATAGAATACTAATTAATGAAGAGAATTATGTAATTTAGAACAAATTAACATTAATTTGTTTGCTAATAATGTATAAATAAGTAAAGTTTTGAAAGTTGTGTGCACCTAGGTGAAACTATCCCCTTATGCACCCTGGCCTAGAATAAAGTAATGCCTACTCCTTAATACTAAAAAAATTGTGTTAGATAGTTTAATTTATCCCAACATTTTCAGTGAGACATGCTCTTTGCTTCCTCCTTCCAAATAAGCTCACTTCTATTCAGAGGTTTTAGACCCCAAGGTATACCTAACTTGCTCGCATCTTTCACGTCTTACCTAACAATCCTCAAGGATTCAAGAGAACTAATTCTTTACATAGAATTATTGTACTGCAGCGCATGAGAGAAGTTTGGGCTTTTTTAAAACACCTTTGACTCAAATCTTTGAATAACAACTACACTAAATTCTGCTGACATTAGTGATAGAAAATACTGATGTTTGTGATACATTAGTATCAGAAAAAGTGCCATATATTATAAAATACCACAATATTAAACCTCCTACATAAGGCTGATTGCAGCAAGCTGTGACCATGTATTTTTCTCCACACTAATCTTCAATTCCATGTCAATCTGATTTTCTGGGGAGTGAAGGGCCACACTGGCTCATAATCTTGCAGAAATTATCCATCTACTTCTCTTTACTTGGTTGCACACCATTGACAGCTCATTATCAAAACATTGATGTTATTCAAGTCTAGATAACAGCCATGTTCACAATGATAATGCATGACAAAAAGAACTGAGCTTTAGATGTTATGTTTGCCTGAAAACTATCAACCACTAACATTTTCCTTGTCAAAATCACAGAATCAAAGAATGGCTGAGGTTGGAAAAGACATCTGGAGAGTCCAATTCTGTTCAAGCAGGGCCAGCAAGAGCCAGTTGCCCAGGACTATGTCCAGACTATTTGAACATCTTCAAGGAGGGAGACTCCAGAAGTTTACTGGGAAACCTGTGTCAGTGCTGCCACCCTCACAGTTTAAAAAACATTTTCTGATGTCCAGAGGGAACCGCCTGTGTTTTGGTTTGTGCCTATTGCCCCTGGTCCTGTCACTGGGCACCACTGACAAGAGCCTGGCTCTGTCTTCTTTGCACTCTTCCTTTAGGTATTTATATACATTAACAAGATCCCCCTTGAGCCTTCTTATCTCTAGGCTAAACAGTCACAGCTCTTTCTCTCAGCCTTTCTTCATAGGTGAGAGGCTCCAGCCCCTTCATCATCTTTGTGGCCTTTCATTGGACTCTCTCCAATATGTCCATGTCTCTCTTGCACTGGGGAGTCCAGAACTGGACACAAGACTCCAGGTCAGATGGGACGTAACTGGCTTAACTGTGCTGACGTGAGAGGCACACGTCATGTCTTAGGTGTCATAAACCATCAGACCCCCAAAGTGCCCCCAGACTCATTTCTGAGGCCTTCCACCAGAGGACTGAAAGCTCCCCCCCAGGGGAAGTACCTGGGCATTCCCACCCAGGCTGAGCATATTTTAACCCATTTGACTTCACGTTTCAAGGGTTTTTTCCCCACCTCCAATGGATCAAGACAGTGATCACTACTGTGACCAAGGGACGCTGATATCGCGTCGTCTCATTGCAGATCCATGGGTAGTGATATGTTCCCTTACTCTTATCCTTTCTTTCTTTTCCCTTATACATTTTCTTAAATTATATTTTCATGCTTTCATATTGCTATATTACTATATATAACCCAAATACCTACATACCTGCGCTTTCCATTGCAACCAAATTGTCCTAAAATAAAACCTATATGTATATATTTACAATCATCAATCAGTGTCATTTCACTCTAATCCATCCCAAGGGATTAACAAGAACCTAGGTTACCCTTGCTTTCTAGGGTGGGTCATAACATTTCTGTACCAGTCTCGAACATCCAGTAACATCATACACTGCACTTGAATACAAAACTAGCTATAATTGCAAGAGTTCACTTCCATATGGCTACCTAAAAGACTGCATCCTAATCTAAACTCACAGACATTGTGATTGGCTCTGGACCCTATCTGCTACAATTAATTGCCTTTACCTGCAAAGGCTCACCACACTTAGCAATTCAAAGTTAACAATTCACTCCTACCTACCCAAGAATCTCACATCTGTGACCTGTCTCATTAGAGTAGGTACATGGTATGAACATAAGATGAAACTCAGATGCTCAAAGGTTCTTTATCTTCTTAACAGGAACCAAAATCTTAACACAAGATTGAGACCATCACATTTGCACACCTCTCTGTCCAAACATTTCCCAATGTCCCTATCTCTCCATCAGCATCCCCACATTTCAGTCAGCCAGCTTCAAAAGAAAAGCATAATTATGCCTCTTCTCCAGCAGTGAATCAAGAATGCTAATATTTTTTCCACATGAAAAACAAGCCAATATTAGATTGTTCATATCAAACTAAATAGACACACAGTGGTTAAGGTGGCCTACAGAGTGCACACGCACATACAAACTAAAGAGGACTAGTATCACCAAATTTCACATTTATTTCAGGCTTGTAAATAGATGGATTAATAGTTACTTAAGTAACAGGGTTTTGCATTGCATGTAGATTTATAACCCTAGGTGCAATAGCCCTACTAGCACAAAGGTATTGCAATATTCAGAGAAATTTTCTGTATTGGTATTTGCATAATCTAATGCTTCTCTCATTAAATCATGATGGCCTTACATTAAGATAAACTCCCTTTTAGACATTGACTCCTGTGTTTTCTGTTCAAAATATTCAATTCATTCTTATGAAAGGACTGATTTAACACTAAGTGCTTTGTCTCTTCACTTTCAGACATGGTAAATGTACCAGCCATTTATAGGATAGAGTCTTTTACATAGATAGAGTCTGATACATAAATGGAATAGTATCTTGTACTTTTGACAGCAAAGGAAAAAAGCTTCTTTCAATCAATCAGTTTTTCCATTTTCTCAGGAATACATTTAGGATTAAATATGAAAACAGTTTTGAACTTGAACTGTATTCCAATTATATGGTTTTAAGGAAATTTCAAATCAGTTGTTCAGGTTCTTAAGTCTACAGACCACCTCAGCTCCACAATAAAAGGAATAACAATTTTAAAAAATTATTCTCCACTTCAAAATTGCAGATATATATGGATCTCAGTTTATTATTCACTCAAAGATTATTTATTTACTTACAAAAAAAAATCCTCTGTGTTATTTAAAAATTCCTTCATACCCCATGACAACCCAGTTTCAAATTTCACAATCGTCAAGTAAAAAATAAACATACTGTGAGCACCTAATCAAAAAAAAGAACAAAAATATTATCTAAGTTTAATCCTCTCCTTTAACCATTATACATTGGAGTAAATGAAAATTAATTTATTCTATATCCATTTCCAGAAAATAATCACTTGGGAGTCATTCCAAGACCCACATAAAACTGTATATTCCTGAAACTATCAGGTATGCAATTTTGATTAGCTAGATAACAGTAGCACACATCTGCATTCATTTGCCAATAATCCCTCATATTTCATATATGTGTTTTATCCTACTATTTTCCCATTAACCAAGACTTAGGAGTCAAGGAAGGCCTTTATTATAAATTTATGAAATGAATAACAAAGATTCAAATATGAACTTCAAGGTGCTACTCCAACACAAGCCAAAAATGTGATGATGTTCGTGATTGTATCTGGGTTTTCCAAATTAAGTAATTTGATTTCAGAAAAAGTGAGATAATAGATGCTACCAATTACTTTTTAACAGTCTGACATACAATTTGGATGCACAAAGAGTACAAAGATACAAAAATTTTAGGCAACATACCTATACAAAATATATGGTTACAGGTCCCTGAGCTCCACTAGAAGACCTGCTCCTGATCTTAGATACCCAAGTTGGAAATCTTTTTAAAAGGTGTATAGCTCCAAAAGTACTTTCTCTACTTTCTGATACATTAATTATAACATTGCTTCAGTGGAATGGGACAGTCCCCTGTATTTTCTGGTGCTTCTACTCTTCCCTTATTTATCCAGTCTCCCATAGGTTGGGTTGGTGTAATTTTAATGTGTTAAAAAGGATTCCATCCTCCCACACTGACATAGGGGGAAGCAAAGACTTGGGAAACGAGCCGCATCTTCACTTGAAGGAGAAGTGTCCAGGAGGCAGCAGACAGTAACTTGTTGGCGTTGTTGACTGTAAGTGGCCATTTTAATTTAAGGGCCTTGGGATCTGATGCTGCCTCCTCCATGGTGTCCGGCTCCACCTCCCCACCCTCACACCACTGGGGATACAGGGAGGTCCTTATCAGGATAAGAAAACACACCTGCGGGAGAGGCAGATAAGCAGATGGGTCCCAAGCACAACTATCGCGGAGGAGCAGGTTGCAGAAGCAGGCCCCACACAGGGCGGAGGAAGGGAGCAGTCCCGAGCACTCACCCCGAGGGGGCGGGGAGATCCCAGTCAGGGACACGAAACCGGAGGCGAAGAGGGAAGTGACTCCGGACAAGGACAGAGGGAGGGAAGGGAGGGGTTGCGGTGGTTACCTATACTGGGCAGCAGCCCCGCTATGGGTGAATCCAAAGTAGTTGCCGGTGGCCATTTTGGCATCTTCTCCCAGGCGGCTGGGCACTGTGGCGAAGATAACCAAGAGGCGGCAGCGGTCGGGGCCATGACAGGAGGTCCGGCAGGAGGAGGCGGGGAGAGAAAAGGACAGACAGACAAGAGACAGAAATGCGCGCGAGGTCAGACACGGAGCCTCAGGACCACCGTTTCTCCGCCCCGCGCGCTGCCCGCATCTCCTCCCCTTCGCCGCCGCCCCACTCCCCCCACGCTCACGTACTCACAGAAACATCGAGCGCCATTACTTACCATAGGTGAAAGAAACTACCGGGCATATAGGAATCATGAGTGCAAGCTAGCAGGGACAACGACGGTTGAACTCTCAACTCTCATACCCCTCCTCACCGCCGCGTTCGCTCACTCCCTTCCCCCCTCAACACACACCTACGGCGACAACGGCAAAGTGCGACCGGACCAAGGCCATGCGCACGCGCGAGATGTGTGAAGGGCTGCTAGAAGTTGTAGTTCAGCCAATGGCTACGCCTCCGCTCGCAGAAGAGCACCTTCGATGTCGCGTAGGCCGCCACCACACTTGAGGCGTGAATCCTCCTGCGCCTGATGTTGCAAAGACTCTTGGGGGTTGTAGTTCCCATCGCTGAGGCCCGGGCGCGAGAAAGAGCTGTTCTTAGAGTAACGGTGCGCGTACTAATCCTCCTGCCTGTCTCCTTTCTCCCTCCTTCCATCATCCCGTGTCACACCTACAGTCACACCGCACCTGTACCCGTGGACTCATATTGCAAAGATAGGGTCGGTTTCTCATTCTTGCCTGCAAACCCACACCACAGTAGTGATAGGGAAGATGTGTGCTAATCGGTTTGACTCCTGAAACAGACAAATGGGTCTGCACAAGCCTGACTGTCTAAACTTTGGGTGAAAATGACAGTCGGGGGGGGGGGGGGGGGGGGGTATATGCTTCCTAGTGACTTATTAAAGAAATATGGGTATTGATCTAGTATCGATACCCAACTGTGACGGACAAAAACTCTCTAACAGTTTAAAGTTAGAAAGTGTATGTTTATTACGGCCGGGCAGCACGCGGGATAGTTCCCTAATTCGCACTGCGAAATTCACAGGTAATTACAAAGCCTTTTATTTACAAAAGTGTTGAATATCCAAAATACAAATGCATATTCATACCCCTGTCACCTCCCATTCCTCGCTTCGTATGCTAATTGGCAAAAAGGCTATTAAGCATGCGTACTTTGTTTCTTAAAATGAGTCGGGGGTCTATTTTGGGGAGGGGTCACCCAAAATGAGGAAGTAAGATGAGTCTTCCTCGTCCTGACCTTTCTACCTTTTCAATGCATTCGTGACAAATGATTCCTTGGTAGAACTTACAGTTTCCTGTGTTCAATGGGTCCTTTAAGCAGGAAATCTGCAGCTATCTTATGTCTTATTTACCACATTCTGGTTTTCATTACAAGCACAACTACATAAACATAAACCTGACAAGAAATGAGTTACAAGATCCGGGGTAGCTTATCTAAGATCCGGCTTCTGTTAACTGCGAACAAAGATTACCTATCTACTTCAGCTAGTTCAGCAACTTATTATCTTAACTTTCCTAAAAATCCTTAGTTCCTCAAAATTAACATCTCATTCCCCACTTCTTCTTTGAAATGAGTAAATTCTTTTACTCAGTATACAGAGTTTTCCTCATCTATCCAAGCTGTACAGCTAGTGTCTCTCAAAACTTAAGCCATACACCTTTGACAGTGATGTTAAAGCTGCCACTCGTCGTAGCATCCTCCAATTCCAAACAAGTATTACAATGGATAACACTAAACTTATGCTGACCAAAATAAGCAACACAACTATAGGGTGGATTAAGGTATTTAATATTCCGGTTGCTGTTGGTGACCACCCAAAAGGCACATCCCACCAATGATGAGACAAATGTTCCTCAAGCCTTTTAAAAACCCCTTTGATGGTCTCTGTGTCATGGTGTATAGTAATTAATGTCTTTTTCCCTTCATCTCTAATTTCTTTTAAGATTTCTCTCAATTCATGATGTTTCAACAATTGAGCAACTAAAGTCAAATTCATTCCTATGGGCACAGGCAGTATCTTCTGCACAGTGGCTAGGTTGGCCTTTATATATTGATGTGATATTACAGGGTACTCGATAGGAAAAATCACATCCCTTAATTCTAACAAAATTGCAAACACACAAATTGAATTGAGTCTCATTCACGATTTGGTTGTCTATCTTTATGATGGGGCACGCTGATCTGAGAGAGACACAACCTTGTCCTATATACACAAGTGAAGTTGTCTGTTTGCCTGGATGTGTTTCAAAGTGACAAATACTTTGGTCTGTGTCTAAACAAATGTCTTTGTCACCCTCTAATGTCCCTTCACATATGTATCCTAATTGTCTCCTCACAGTACAGGGCTCTAGATTAATAGTTTGCCACTTTCCTTTAATTTCTCGTGCCCACATTCTGTGTTCAGAAGGGTACAATACAGTTCCCTCATGGTTTAATCCTAAGGGGACTATTGGGTGTATTAAGTCCACTGAGGCATCATGTATAGTTAAAACAAAGGCTGTCACTACACTAGTCTCAAGGGTTCTAGGTGAAATTGACCAACACCCACCAGGACTGAAGTTCCCTCTCCATATCAGAGGCATTATCCCAGACAATTTTGCGAATTTCAGCAGGGAATATTCCTTCTCCACCTTCCCTGATAACTGCAGCAGCCACTGATTGCATCCACAGTTGTGCCTGAGTACACCCTAGGGCCAACGAGATGTTTTCACTAGCTGTGCCTAGTGCGTTAATTATTACTTCATGATCTCGCTCCTCTGTGTCTTCCCACTTTGGTAATATCTTGGTCAATTTCCAGTGATTGTTACCTAGTGCTAGTAGAGAGGATTGCAAAGGTTGTTGTAGTTTGACTAAATCGCTCCCTATTGTGGTTAATTTATTCAGTAACACTTCTGAATCTATTGTGTTCAGCACTCCCAGTCCTGTTCCTAGCAATCCAGTGAGATCCCTCTTGTTCCTAAAATTGGGAGGCATACTTTTTTGAAGCCAAGTAGTCCAGTCCATAAAGGAGTTCCTGAGAAATGGGGCACATTCTGGCCGAACGTGTGAAGCATTTACCTGAACTCCCATTTCTACTCGTTTTAAAGACCACTTTGGGTTAACTATCAGCTTCTGAACTCCTGTCTTCTTAATAGCATATGGCCCAATTTTGGTAACTACAGGAGTTATTTGTTCCTCCACTTCTGGAATAGCTGGCATCTTGGTGATCACAGCCTTTCTTGGCACTGGTGGAGTGATCTTGGTCTGGTTCTTATGGTACTCAGTACACACCTGAGTGATGTTAAAGTCAATGTCATACCCCCTTATCGCATACCCCTCTATTTTGAGTCTAAACTCCAGACATTTACTCAAGCATTTATCACAGCATTCAGGACTGACCCTGATGAGTTTCATGGGTGGGTGGTAAGCCTTGTGGAACCCATCCTGTACAAATGCATACTTACATCCCCAAACATTTCTTCCCTCCCACAAGCTTGCATTTGTGACTTTTAGTATCTTGTTTAAAGCCTTACGAGAGTAAGGATCATAGGGCTCTTCCTAGGCACTGGTATATCCCTAGTCACATTATACCTTCATGGTATTGTGTTGACTCCTGTTATGGTTAAGGTAATTACTACAATAGTTACAACTTTCCACATAATGTCCAAAATAACTCCTTAGTCCATTTATTCGTTGTTCCGAGTGAGCTTCAGCTTCAGTTCGTTATTGCCTGGTGTGGCCTTTCCAAATTCCCTTCTGGGGCTTTCTTCACTCAAGAGTGATGGATCCAGGCCTTCTGTTCTTTGATCTTGATTGCAGTGAAGGTAGTGAGGAGCACCTGGAATGGTCCTTCCCACTGTGGTTCTAAGGTTTTTTCTGCAAAAGACTTAACAGACACATAATCCCCAGGTTGTACATCATGTACTGGCCCATCTAGTTCTCTGTTTTGAGTTCCAGCCACATATTTCTCAATTTCTCTAAGTTGTTTATTTAGGGCTACAATATATCCATGTAGGCTTTCTTCCCCTACTTGAATGGATGCTGTTCCCCCTTGAACTGCATATGGCCTTCCATACAATATTTCAAAAGGGCTTAGTTTCTCTTTTGCTCTTGGTTTTGTCCGAATTCGCAACAAGGCCAATGGGAGAGCCTGAGGCCAGGGCAAATTTGCTGCTTGCCCCAATCTCACAATTTGTTGTTTAATCAAATGGTTCATCTTTTCCACCTGGCCACTAGATTGAGGGTGGTATGGGGTGTGCAATTCCCAGTCTATTCCCAGGTGGTGACTTATTTGCTGCACAATTTTCGAAATAAAGTGTGGTCCCTCTATCTGAGGATATGGTGGCTGGAACTCCAAATCGTGGTATTATTTCTTGCAACAGCCCTTTGGTCACCTCTCGGGCCTTAGCTGTCCTGGCAGGAAAGGCTTCTGGCCATCCTGAAAAGGTATCAGTTAACGCCAATAGGTAACGATACCCTCCCTTCCTGGGCAGTTCTGTAAAATCAATTTGCCATTGTTGCCCAGGTCCACAACCTTTCCCAATTTGTCCCACTTTAGGCTTTGGGGTATTTTAGGGTTAGTTCAGAGGCAAAGACTACACTGACAAGTTACTTGTATCACTGTGCCCTGCAATTTCCTGGCCATGATTCTTTCTTTCAAATGGTTATACAGGGCATCTATTCCCCAGTGTGTTTTCTCATGTTCCCTCTGTACTAATGACCACAACAAATAGGAGGGTACTACAAGTTTCCCTTCTTCTCTTACAGCCCATCCCTCCTGATTATAACTTGCCTTTTCTACCTTGATAAGTTTCTTATCTTTCTTATTGTACACTGGCTTACCTTCAATAGAAACTTTTCCATCTGGAATCAATGCTGCCTCAACAGCTTTATCAGGTACCTCACCTTTGCTGCTTCTTTTGCCTCTCTGTCCGCCAGCATATTCCCTTCTTCCAATTCAGAGCTCACTTTTTGGTGTGCCTTGATGTGCATTATGGCTACTCTCTCAGGTAGTTGTATGGTGTTGTTGAGGGTTAAGTCTCCTGTAGAATTTTTTCCCCCTCCCAAGTTGCTAGGAGACTAAGTGCTGAGTGCTTAACCTGGACAAAAGAACTGATAACTTAGTTTTGGGGGAGGGAGAAAAGCTCCTGGAGAGAGCTGAGGGTGGGGGGATCTCGCGGCTTCTTTTCTTCCGGGGGGGAGCACCGATTGGGCCACGGCTGGCTGCTGGAGTCCATGGTTAACGAAGGAGTCTGGTCCTGGGAATTCTACCATCTGTTGGAGTATCCAGGAATTCGGAGTTTCTTCGCTGTCCTGCTGGATTTTGGGTGAGACCGGGTCCCGCCGCTGCGGCTTCTCCGGCACTGCCACCTCTGCCTGCCGAGGACACCCCCTGCCTGCGGAGGACAGTCCACCGCGCCCAGCTTCCAGCCATCAGCGCCGGAGCTTCCACCGTTTGCCCTCGGGGTTCTTGTTTCTGTTCTATTATTGTTATAATTGCTGTTGTTTTTTGTCTGTCCTGTTATATTTACTAGTAAAGGACTGTTATTCCTTTTCCCCATAGCTCTGACTGAAAAGTTTTATTTTTAATCTTCCAAATTATAATAACACGGAGGGAAGGATTCAAATTCCTCATTTCCTAGAGAGGCCTGCCTCTCCATAGCAGACACCTGTCTTTTCAAAACCAAGACAGGCGTCTAATAGCCTCAGTATCTCTTGTGCATGTTTAATACTCTTGCCTTGTGAATTCAGCAGTCCTCTTTCCTTCCAGATGGCTCCGTGAGCATGAACCACTCCGAATGCATACCTTGAGTCCGTGTAGATGTTGATCTCTTTTCCTTTTGCCAGCTCTAGGGCTCAGATTAAGGCAATTATTTCAGCGTTCTGTGCAGATGTATTAGTTGGTAATGGTCCAGATTCTATTACCTCTCTGCTTGTGGTAACTGCATACCCAGCATGCCTTCTTCCACTGACGACATAGCTGCTTCCATCAGTAAACCAGGTCTCAGCATCCTCAAGCGGGATGTTGTCACAGAGACACACAAAGCAGTCACGCAGACGAGATTTCGCAAGGCAGAGGTCCTTCCGATCCCAGCTCACAGCTGAAAACCGAGAGAGGAAGAGCCCCTTTGTTTATTCTTTTACTTTTTATACATTTGTGGGTCCAGCAGAAGATTGGCTTTTTGGGGTTTCCACCCCTCAGCCTCAGTGGCCAGACGAATTGTCAGTTACAATTGTTTTCAGGTTAGAAATATGCAAACAAAGGACAGAGAATGAAAAACAAAGGATTTGTTTATATTACTTCTGTGGGAAAGGTAGAAAACTGCTCTAATATTCTACAGTAACTGAAAGATCTGACTCCATTTATGAAAATCAAAAGGCTAATAAAGAAACTCAGAAAAACCAGGGTAACAGGGTGTCCTTCAGATCTGGGCGGCTCGAGTAGGTGGCTTCAATGGTCTCCAGGCAGTCATGGATCACTGGTTCTCCCATACTCCTGCTGAGGAAGGAAGCTGGGTTCACAATGTCAGTTACCACAATTTCAACATCATCTTGTTCTACCAGTATGGCTTGGTACTTCAGAAATCTCTGTGGGGAGAGCCAGTGTCCCCCTTTTGCCTCAAGGACTGCAGACATTGTGTGAGATGCTAGCACAGTCATCTTTTGGCCTAGGGTGAATTTGCGTGCTTCTTAGATGTTTATTGCTACTGCTGCAACTGCTCTGAGACACCCTGGCCATCCTTTAGCTGCTGTGTCCAGTTGCTTGGAAAGATAGGCCACTGCCCTCCGGTACGGGCCTAAGCTCTGTGCTAATATTCCCAAGGCAATCCCCTGCTTCTCATGAGAAAACAGGAAAAATGGTTTACTCACGTTTGGAAGTCCCAGGGCTGGAGCTGACATAAGGGCTTTCTTTAGTTGGTCAAATGCTCGGGTTGCATCTTTTGTCCACTGAAGATCTCTGCTCCCTTCCATGATCAAGGCATACAGAGGTTTAACAAGCAACCCGTAGTTATAAATCCACAGTCTGCACCACCCTGTCATGCCTAAAAAGGTTCTTAGTTCTTTCACTGGCTGAGGTTTTGGGGTCTGGCATATTGCTTCCTTGCGATCCTGCCCCAGAGTCCTTTGTCCAGCACTTACTTCGTAACCCAGGTAAATGACTGTTTGCCTCACCATTTGGGCTTTCTTCTGGGATACTCGATACCCTTGCAGGCCTAGAAAGTTTAGGAGGCTTACCGTCCAGTCCACGCATGTCTCCTGGGTCTGGGTGGCTATTAAGAGATCATCCACATACTGGACTAACTGTCCTTCTCCTGGTGGAGCTTCCCAGGACTCTAAATCCTTGGCAAGCTGTTCCCCAAATATAGTGGGGGAGTTCTTGTACCCCTGCGGTAACACACACCATGTGAGCTGAGTTTTTCTTCCAGTTTTAGGGCTTTCCCACTCGAATGCAAAAATTTTCTGGCTGGCTTCATGGAGAGGGAGGCAAAAGAAAGCATCCTTTAGATCTAGAAAAGTAAACCAAGTTAGTTCAGGTGTTAAACGGGTTAACAAGGTGTAGGGATTGGCAACCACTGGATACAAGTCTTCAGTTACCTTGTTAACAGCCCTTAAATCTTGTACTAATCTGTATGACCCATCAGGTTTCTTTACTGGCAGAATAGGAGTATTAAAATCAGATTGACACTCTCTCAGTAGTCCTAGCTGCAGAAAGTTCTCAATAATTGGGCTAACCCCTTCTATATCTTCTTTCTTTAGGGGGTATTGTTTAACCCTTACTGGCTGTCCTCCTTCTTTAAGCCTGATTTGCACTGGGAGTGCATTCTTTGCTCTTCCTGGTATATTGGAGGCCCACACTCCTGGAAATACTTGATCCATTATTTTCCTAAAATTTTCCTTTTCACTTGCCACTTCAATTTCTTTGGTTATTAGCATTAAGCTTAACAGTTCTACATATTGTTGATCCTTTACCTCCAAACTAATTTCCCCATTTTTGAATATTATTCTTGCTTCCAGCTGCTCTAGCAAATCTCTGCCCAAAAGCGCAGATGGAGCATTAGGCATGTATAAAAATCAATGGATGCCCCACTGTTTTCCCAATTTATACTTCAATGGTTTACAAAAATAAGCTCTTTCAGATTGGCCAGTTGCCCTCTTTACCATAACATAGTCATTGGTTACAGGTATTAGGGCCTTATTTAACACTGAAAATGTTGCCCCTGTGTCTATCAAAAATTTCACTTCTTTTCTTTGCTCCCCAGTTTAACTATAACCAGAGGGTCCCCTAGGGTACGGCCCTCCGGTCCCCTTCAGTCCTCTTTTACATGAGCAACTACTTTTCCCTTTTTCTGATCATCTTTTCTATGCTCATTACCCTTTCTTAATTCTGGGCACTGGTTTTTCCAGTGACCAAATTTCTTACAAAATGCACATTGATCTTTTCCTAGTCGGGGTGGTCCTTGTTTTGGTGGACCTTGCCCATGTTTTCCTTTTTCTCCTTCTTTTACTGCTGCTGCTAGTTTCTTCATCCCTTGTTTATACCCTTCTTCCCGGTTACTAAAAACTCTCCAGGCCTCATCTAATAAAGTTTCTAAATTCCGGCTGTTTGGGCCCCGGATCTTCTGGAGTTTCTGCCTGATATCTCCTGTGGATTGTCCTAAAAATAAATTTATTCATTGCTGCGTTCCTTCATCAGAGCCAGGATCCAGGGTGGTGTGTCGGCGCATTGCGTCTCGCAGGTGATCTAGAAATTCAGAAGGTGTTTGAGAGGGGCCCTGTTTGATAGCATATAAGGCTGACCAGTTTATGGTTTTGGGGATTGCTCTTTCTTGCCCTTTTAATATTAGTTCTTGGTATCTCTTTAACCGTCCTAACCCCTCATCATCATTAGGATCCCAACCCGGGTCTTGAAGGGGAAATACATCTTTAGCATCCTCCTGTGTTGTCCTACAATCATCCTCAGCCAGATCCCCAGCTACTTTCAAAACTAATTGCTTCTCAGTTTCTGTTAAGGCATCAAGTAGCAGTTGCAGATCTGCCCAATCAGGTGAATGCTGCTTAATCATAAACTTCATTTTCTTAGCAACCCCCATAGGATCACTTCAATAGCCCTTAGCAATCCTTTCCCAAATTTCTAAATCAATTGAGGAAAAGGGAACTTTAATCAGTTTTGTTTCCCCATCAGAGGTTATTGCTTGTCTTAGAGGTGCTTGTACGACCTCTCTGGTTTGTTTTCGGGTCCTTGATGCTATAGGTCCTCGTGAGGGAATCTTAGGACCTGGTGGAAGGGGTTCAGGTTCATCCCACTCACTGTCACTGCTAGGCAGTGGTGGATAAAATTTGGGTGGTTTCCGGGGTTTAGGAGTGGGTGGAGAAACCCCTACCTCAATTGCTGTCCTCCCAAAGGAAGATGAAGCTAAAGATGAAGTGGGGGGGAGGTTGGAGTCAATGACGGTTCTGAATTTTTGTCCCCCACCACCCTCCTCCTTTCCTGCCTCCTAGGGGGTGGCTTAAGTATGTCTTCTGTCTCTTGTTCCAAAGCCTCTGCTTGGTATACTTTGTCAGGATGGGTGTACCTCTGATTTATCGAGCAGGTACTACAACACCGTTTGGGCTTCCCTTTAGTAGCTTTATTATCCTTTTCAAGGGCTAATACTAAAGGATCAGATGGTGACCTCATTCCACAATCCCTTTGCCACTCGGGATGATTCCTGAGAGTGAAAAACATATCAGCATAAGCTACTTCTTGCCACTTTTGTTCACGCCGAAGGAAAAGCATCAATTATAATAATGTCTCATAGCCCAGTGTACCGTTTACTGGCCACTTCACACCTTCATCAAGTTTATATAATGGCCACCATTGTGTACAAAGCTTAGCAAGCTCCCTCTTAGTTTCAGTACCACCACAGCCCACCAGTTCCTTCCAGTGTGTTAAGATGCACCCTAAAGGGCTTCCTCTGGGAATCTCTTTGCTCTCATTTGCCCCCATGTTTAGAAACCCTTTTGGTCCAAGATGTTACAAAACACAAAGTAGACTACTTCAATTGCGCTTCTCAGCACCAAAAAATTCTCGGCTATTTCTGCTAGCTCTGGGCATAAGTTCTGGGCTCTCTGCTTTCTGCACACAATCAAAGCCTTTTCTTAGAGAGACCCAACTCCAAACACCAACCGATTTAGGTTCGCAAAGAAAATAGCCAGGGGTCCCTCACGACCCCAACCCCCTCCACCAGAAGTTTCAACAAGGTCTCGCCGAAAAATCCTACGGATTTCGGCCGAGACACCACACACAAATCCCTCCGTGAGAAGGAGGTGTGGGGGTAACCTTGATCGCATGCCGCCTCTCCACTCTGTGCTTAGGGACTACACCACCAGGACTTTAAAATATTGCCACACACTCTAGCAACTGCAAACCTCACAAACAAGCAAAAACGTTTTTCCCTTTAACTAAAACACTCACTCGCCAAAATAACTTCTTAGGGTTTTACAGGGAGTTTAGAGACGCGGCCCGAGGCTGCAGAGCCTGGATTCCCCCGCAGTTACCAGGGAAACAAATCACCCCCTCCCAATTCCTGGGGCTGGCTCAGGTTTCAAACCGCCTTACGCCGCTTGCTCCTTTTAGCTCAAAAGATAAACAATTTAAACTTACACAAATGCTTTTTTTTTTTTTTTTTTTTCCACCTAACAAAACGTCAGCAAAATCTTGTTGCCAAAAGCACACGCTGTTCAAGCTCACACACAGTCTAATTCCCCTGCAGCACACAATCTGGATACAACACAAACACTTTAAATCCTTCCGTCCTGCAAACAGAGGTATCCCTCCGCTGATCAGGCGGGGAATTCAAAAGGCTTTTACAACTTCAAGCTTGCAAAACTCCGAAAAACATTTACACAGGTTACTAATACACTCCAAAATCACACAAATCAAAACGCTTACACAAACTCCCACAGACCACGGTACATACGGTGCACCAATAATTCTTCCACACCTGAAGACACAAACACACAAAACCACGAGACCACAGAACACGGATCCGTTCACACCACACACACCCAGTGCACTCGGGGCCGCAATCGGGATTTTCCGGGACCCACAACGGGACCCTTCGCGTCCCAGAAAGGGCTCGCCACACGGATTATGGATTGTCAAGGAACCTTTAAACCACAAACTGTAACCGGAGCCACCGCTGCTCCTAATACACAACAACAACACCGGTTATTTTACTGCCGCCGCTGCCCCATCACGGGACACGGACTACCAAGGCACCCTTAAACTGCAAGATGACACAACAAAGGTTGCCGCTGTCCCCACTACGGGACACGGACTACCAAGTCACCTTTAAACTGCAAGATGACACAACAAAGGTTGCCGCTGTCCCCACTACGGGACACGGACTACCAAACCACTGACACCAGGCTCCGCAGAGCTGTCACAATTTTTACAAACAAACCCAAGAGGCGTATGTTGTGCACGAGACGTCTCTCAGTGTCTTACCAACCGCCTATACCAAGGTACCTATTTTCAAATAAAAACATACCTTTTGTCCGTAGTTCCAGCAGGTTCTGGTCTTTCCCCGGGTGGTCAGCAGGACCGCAGGAGCCCTCTTCCCAGAAAATTCTGGGTGGGCGCCCAGAGGGGTCCTGGACCCCGCTGGCCCCACGGCCAGAGAGAGCAGTCTCTTGGCTGGCTCGCCAAAATTACTTATTAAAGAAATATGGGTCTTGATCTAGTATCGATACCCAACTGTGACGGACAAAAACTCTCTAACAGTTTAAAGTTAGAAAGTGTATGTTTATTACGGCCGGGCAGCACGCGGGATAGTTCCCTAATTCGCACTGCAAAATTCACAGGTAATTACAAAGTCTTTTATTTACAAAAGTGTTGAATATCCAAAATACAAATGCATATTCATACCCCTGTCACCTCCCATTCCTCGCTTTGTATGCTAATTGGCAAAAAGGCTATTAAGCATGCGTACTTTGTTTCTTAAAATGAGTCGGGGGTCTATTTTGGGGAGGGGTCACCCAAAATGAGGAAGTAAGATGAGTCTTCCTCGTCCTGACCTTTCTACCTTTTCAATGCATTCATGACAAATGATTCCTTGGTAGAACTTACAGTTTCCTGTGTTCAATGGGTCCTTTAAGCAGGAAATCTGCAGCTATCTTATGTCCTATTTACCACATTTTGGTTTTCATTACAAGCACAACTACATAAACATAAACCTGACAAGAAATGAGTTACAAGATCCGGGGTAGCTTATCTAAGATCCGGCTTCTGTTAACTGTGAACAAAGATTACCTATCTACTTCAGCTAGTTCAGCAACTTATTATCTTAACTTTCCTTAAAATCCTTAGTTCCTCAAAATTAACGTCTCACTAGTACCTCAGCCAATAGGGAAAGGAAGAGGGCAACATGTGGCCCTAAACTTTTAATTTGTTTTTCTATCACATGGACATCACCCAGAGCTTGCCTGTAATCTGTTACCTATTTAATGGATTAAATCTCCACTCAACAATTTCCCCTCACTGCTGCCTAGGCTCCTTTTAAAAGAAATATAACTTGTTTGGTAACAGGTGGATGCACCCAAAGGACCTGTGACCTCATGGAGAGTCCATGCTGGAGGAGTTCATGAAGAATTGCAGCCTGTGGAAACGACCCACGGTGGAGAAGTTTGTGGAGAACTGTCTCCTCTGGGTGGGACCCCACACTGAAGCAGGGAAAGAACATGAGGAGGAAGAAGCAGCAGATACAAGGTGTGATAGTAACTGACTGCAACACCCATTCCCCATCCCCCTGTCCTCCTGGGGGAGGGGGCAGGGGAGAGGTATCAGGAGTGAAGTTTAGCCTGGGAAGAAGGGAGGGGTGGGGGATAAGGTGTTTTAAGATTTGTTCTTATTTCTCATTATCCTACTCTTGAGACATGACTTTAAAGAGTTAAGATTTTAGCTAGGGGTTAGAAGCAATTTATATTGATCAAGATGTAAGTTAGATTAGTAAATGGTAGGTTAATGATTATTAGATGCCCAGGCTAGAGCTAACTGTTATATTATGAGCTTGTTTATAGAAAAAGTGGAGTAACTGAACCATCATAAGAACAGATTGCAACCGCTAAGAACAATGGCCAGCACCTGGACTTGGTATCAATCAATCACGAAGCAGGGGACCTTGGACAGTGCCAGAGGGTCACAGAGACCTGATGAAGACTCTTCTGACTTCATCCTTTGAGACCACTGACCCAATTCGAGAGAAGAACTGCGCATGCGTGAAGGACTAATAGCCTCATTTTAATAGAGAGCGGGGATGGGAGGTGCTGGGGTTATGCATATGTATTGTATGTAAGATCTTGGAAAATAAACAGAGAGCAAAGAGCCTTGTTCGGGGTGGCACCGCCTTTCGGAGATGACTCCCGTGCCGCCCGCCGGTGAATAAACATACCACTTTCTAACTTTAATTAGTTAGAGGGTCTTTGTCCGTGACTATATCGGTTTTCAATGACTCACTCTGTTGTTAATTAGTAATAGCCATTGGTAATAAATTAAATTAATTTCCTGAAGTTGAGTCTGTTGAGCCCGTGATGGTAATTACTGAGTCATCTCTCCTTGTCTGAAAAGATAATGAAAGACTCATGAGTCTTTCATTATATTTTCTCTCCCCTGTCCAACTGAGGGAGGTGATAGAGCAGCTTTGGTGAGCACCTGGCATCCAGCCAAGGTCAAACCCACCACAAAGCTGTGTGTAAAGTATAGCAACTTAAAATACTGTAGTGGTTGCACGTTCACTAAATTCTGGTCTTAGTACTCACTCTTTTTCTGTGGGAGAGAGACTAGGAGAAAAACAAAGCAGGCTCAACCTTAAAAATGAATAGATAGTTTTATTAACACACACTAAAAGAATAGAAAAAGCAAGTTCGGAAAAAAAAGTAAAACAAAACAGAATGAAACTCCAAAAACACTCTTCCCTCCCCTTACAAACTGTTAACTTTCTTATAAAATAGCATAAAGAGACAAAACTTGTAATTTTCAGTCAGTTTCACCATCTGACAATAGTCTTTCATCAGTTCTTTGGGAGAAGAGTCTCTCTTAGAGTTATGAATCCGACTGACAACTTAGAACAGTTCTCTTGTGGGTTTTTTAAACTGTCACAAAAACAGCCGCCCGTGGAAACCTGCCTTTGTGACCCCTCCCATTAGCAGGTTCCCAAGCTGCTTATGGGTCATGGGTCTTAGACTTTTGCATACTGAGGTGTCACCTTTTAAAGATGAATAACTCCAAAAGCAAAGGATTCTTCATCTCAAGGTGCAGAGATATCTTCTCACTTCTTCACTGGCGCAGAGGGCTTCTCATCTTTATCTCTGTTCAAGCATTTTATAGGATTAATATTACTTAGTCCATCACAAACACCTTTGCTTGTGTCTGGTTCCATCCCCGCACCGGGCGGGAGCTGACCTCCGGCTAGCTCTGGTCAGCACAGCCACAGAAGTTCCCAGTTCTTATCGGCTTCTCAGCAGCAGCTGGACCAAATAGTGTCGTGACAGCAACGGCAGCAGAAGAAAAGATTGGCTCTCAGCTTTGCAGGTTAAAAGATGTTTATTCAGGCCGGGCTGCGGGAAGTCCGCAGCCAGTCCAAACCTCAGGCCAGAGAGGCCAGAGAGAGTAGAGCTGAAGAGAGTTTCAATCTCCCTCCTCCACCTTATAAGCGGGGGAGGGGTTCAAGGGAGGTTACAACAAGACAACAAATCAGGGGATTCAGGGGGTAACAAGGTGTGCCCACCCCCAAGCCTTGGACCACTAAAATCCACAGCTAAAGGAATTCCCCCCAGGGGACCTATCACCTGAAGCCCTCTCCCTGAGATTTTGCAATCCGGGAGGGACCCCTGGAGTGATAGACAGGCTGCCCCAGAGTGAGGGGGGGCAGAGGGGATGTTACAAGTCAGGTGGGGGGTGGGAAGACTGACACAAAACACCTTGTTATACAGAACACACAAAAGGGTTACAGAACTGGGATACAGTGAAATGAACCATAACATAAACTTCTTATAAAAACCTAACAAAACACTTCTTGCACCGCCACATTTGCTCAAATCCAAACACAAATCTAAACAAACATCTCCCCAAATGCATATCTTTCCCATGATTTAAAGGAATGATCTAAATATAGAGTTCATTTCCATGGCTCAACTAAGAATGGAACAACCAGCTCTTCAACCCTCTGTCTCAATAGTCTTCACTCTCGCTCTACTGACTTCATGCTGTTTCTTCTTTATGTTCACTCTGTCCCTTTCTTTTCTCTCTCAGAGAAGGGCCAAGCTCTGGAAGCTTCATGTTGCCAGGAAAGGGTTAAATCTGCCCAGAGTCTTTTTCTCTCCCACGGTAGCTTGTGGTATTAGATGTTCAAGGCCGCGCTGGTGAGGGAGGAAGCACTCACGCAGAAACATCAGAGATCAGAGCACTCGGGCAGTCAGGAATCACAAAAGAAACCCAGGCAGGATCATAAATGCCTTTTTGATCCACCCCTCGGTGTAAATCGGGGCAGCCTCAGCCTAAATGGTGCCCATAGCTCTTATCAGGGGCCCGGCAGAGATCTCTCCCTGCTCCAGGGAAGTTTGGAGAAAGTAGTTGTTGTAAAGCAGCAACCTCTCCTTCCCCCCTCCCTGGGAGCCGATAGAATCCGGCCAAGCCTCAAGCCAGCTCCCCCCCAAAAAGGGGGGAAACAGCAGGCCCAACTCGATGTTACCTGTCTCTCTCTGGCCAAAGGAAAGAAGGAAAAGACCCACCTGCAGGAAATCAAGGGGTTTTATATGGTACTTCCCAAAGTCATAGCCGACAATTTTCAGTGGTCAAATCAGATGCCAGTATTCCAACTAACCCTCTGATAGGTCCCTGTCCTTTCTAAAGCAATTCTCAGGTCCTGACTCGGAGAATTATTCTACATTCTTCTATAACTAAAAAACCAAACTGTACTAACCCATGACAGATGCCAAATGTCCTTGCCAATTCACTGGTCACTAATATTGGCTTTGCATAGGAACTAAATAGTACTGTACCTCTTGTTCTTTCTTATCCTAATCAAGTACAATAGAAAAAATTATTCTGCATGGGAAAAAGAATAAGTTTCCAAATTCTGTGGTTCACTCTCAGTCAAGGTGCTTTTCTGTGAAGAAAGCAGCAATTGTGTGAAGAAAATGTTTAGAAAAACAAAAATCGAAATCCTGAAGCTATTGTCAGAAAAATTAATCCACAAACACCAGAGGTTTTATGTCCAAAAAGGAGACAGAGGAGTCCTGTAACTTTATTCTAATAAAGGAAGAGGCCATGGGGCATTTCCCCTGGAGTCTCCCAAATTTTTGGAGGACACAGCCTCCTTTTTTATCCTAATATCTCGGCCACATTTTCCTTTCTCTTTCCCCATTGGCTGAGGTACTTGAGAGGTACAGACTTCCTTAAATGCCTAATACCTAAGACTCCCTTCTAATGAATATCCTCTCTCCCCTTTTTTTTCCTTGTGTCTATCAATGGAATTCCTATGGAATTTATGGTTCTTCCCATTGTTTCTTTCATCTATCAGTATCCAATTTTATTTATCAGCAGGCCTACAGTTTGTTTGTAAAGACAAATCTCTCTCATTCCATTCATCAATCAGTGGAACACTTCCCATTGTTTCTTTTATCTCAGTGCTAGTTTTATCTACCAGCAGACCCACAGTTTTTTTCTAAAGACAAGTCCCTCATTCCTTTCACAATATTCACAAGTACTTCAGGAGAGGGCTCTACACAAGTCTCCTACAGAGGAACTTTGCCATAAGAACCACAGTCGATTTGGGATACATAAATGAGATCTCTATACTGTCCTCACCTTGTTTTTATGAAAAATTGTTCACAACTGGACCACCGGACCATAGCATTTGGACAAAAAGGAAATAGAAGTTGTCTTTCAACTTCTCAGTTATAAGCCTTCCAACATATTGATAAATATACATATTCAATACACATTTCATTAAAATTTAAGCATTTATATACACACACTTTTTAACACTGTACCACTGAAGTTATATTTTTGCAAGTGTTAAAGCCTTGTTATAAATAACTATGTAGTTGTTGGCTTTCACTATTATGTATTCGCTTTTGCAAATTATTATTAATCACAATGATTTTGATACAGTACAGTTTGTTATCACTTTTAACTGTTTTTTATATCATATAATTTGTCAGCTTTTATGGCCAATGCCCTGGCCATGTGTAGCTTATATATATATAAGTGTAATAAACTTATAATTTAAGCTTTCACAAAATATTAAAATAGAAACTATGTGTTGTGCATTATAATGTTAACTTTTGCAGAAGTGGCTAATGCCTTTATTTTTGTAACTAACAATAGTGAAAATAACTCACATAAGTTTGTGGAAATAGCTAAATCTGTCTGTATAATAAAATAACATTAAAAGAACCACACGGATAACATCAAAAGAAAGGATGTGAAGAGGACTTCTGCCACTGACCCTTCAACTATCAATAACTCCCTGTTTGTTGTTGTGAGAAAATGGCATACACAACTCCCAAAAATCAAATCTACACTATTGCACAACAGCTCAAGAGTTTAACCAAGCTAAAGGATTCCAAGAACATATAAAAGAACTTAAAGGAATGTTTAAATATATAATCTTCATGAATATGCGTTTGATCAATGTAATGAAAAAGTATATAAAGTTGTTATAGCTAACTGGCGTGTCTGGCAATTTGCCAAACACTCTGCGCTGTTTACTGTCCCTTTTATCCCTTATTAAACTTTTAAAAATTTTAAAGAGTGAGCATTGTTTTTCACAGCCTGCAATTGCTTATTCCTTTGCAGATTTCTTTTTCACAATAATGATTTCTGTCTTAAGTGTCATAACTTTTTTCATCCAAGTAATTTCTAGTAATTCTAATTCAAATATTCCACCCTACATCTTTTGATTTCAGCCCTGCATATATCTCTGCATATGCCTGTGGAGTCCCTGGAACCCCTCTAGACAATTCCCAGGGTCTTGCCTTGGAAGGATATACCATAGAGTTTCCCTGCCTAGGCTGAAAGAGAGGACCTTCCCCATGGTGCTTTGCACACTGTGATCCACCCCAGTTTGCCTTCCCCATATGTCCCTAATTGTAGTGGTTTCTTCTTTCCCTGTTTCCCTATTTGTGGTGGTTATTTAGAGAGACCCAGACGACCATCGATGGCAAAAGGCACAGAGTCTGCTCTTTCCGGGGAGGGATCACGGCTTTATTTGGGTTCCAGCCCCTTGAGCTCCTTTAGCTCCTTCCCCGTCCCCGTTCCAAGGCGAAAGAGCCCGCCCCGTCCTCTCTCAGGGCTTTTACCCGGGGGGAAGGGGCTAGAGGCAGGGACAAGCCACTACCCAATCAGGGACAAGGTGGGAGTGGAACAGAGTTGGGTTACATTTCAGTGTGGGAGGATGGGCACTGCCGAGCAGGGACAAACCACGTGATACAGTTTCCAAGGGGAACAGGGGATACAATAGAAACCATTACAAAACCCAATATAAAATGAAACACAATATAAACCAAATTAACACACTGTAACACCTATTGGTGGTGGCACCCTGGGTGGCCAGCCCAGTCTTCTCAATAGGTCACTGACCTTTGTCCTGCCCCTTGTACTGCCCCTGTACCCTCAAACCATTGGCCGCTGACCCCATACTTAAGCCTGTGCACACCACATGGCCTGGTCTTTTGTTCCTGATTCCCTTTGGCACCTGAAATAAACCTCGCTGGAACTGAATCATACAAAGGCCCTTCTTGCCTCTCTTTGCTGAACTCAGCCGTGGTGTGTGTGGATGTGTGAGCTTGATTGCTTTGCCTGAATCCTTCCCAGTGGCTTTTCCACAGGAGATGCTTATGGGGATATAGGTAGCAGCTCCAACATCTAAAAAGCACACTGCTACATACACCTCCTGTTGGGCAGCCTGATTCAGCTGTGATTTCAGCAGAAGTTTTGGATTACTTTTCCAGCTGAATTTTGCATACCAAATATTCAGTGCACATATCATTTTAAAAAAATTGCAACATACTTTATGAGGTCACACTTACCAAGTGTAACAAAAAAAGTTACGGTTTCTCATTTTCTTGGGAAAACAACCACAGTGGTATTATGCAAGCCTTTCCCTCAGTTTCCTAATAAGAACCTGATGTTTTCTGGTGACTGTGAATCATTACACAATATCTATTTAACATATAACTACATTACTACTAGTTCACAGGATCAGATTCATAGTCTATACTTAAAAAGCCATAAAAGAAAACTGCATCTCTAAGATGTGTATCAGATTTGCTTCAAAACAAAATCATAATAAATTCAGATTGCATCCTTTAGGCCATTTTGAACTTTACCTATTTCTGTTATAAATGAAAAGCTAGACTTGCCAATACATCAAGCAATATAGACAATTTATTAATTTGTTCGATAAAAGTGTGAGCAATCACGCACCGGGCATGTTGTGGAGTCTCCGCCCCAAGCAACGTGCAAATTCGGTTCTTGAGCAGTAGTCTCTTATACCATTCTAGGCACTTCACTTCCCCTGATTTTAGACATTTTCTACTTGCTTTTCTTCATAATCAGCAGTTGTGGTCTTCAAAGATCTGCCGGGGAGGTGGTCTGAGATGGTCTTCTGATGTCTCTCCAGTCTCCTATTCTTCTTTGTTTAAAATATCTTTTTCCATTAGCATTATTTTTGGTTATATAGTTTGCTTAAACAAGCATATATATTTTGTTAGTCAGCATACATATTGCAAGTCTCCTAACATGTCTCAATAAATGTCTTTGTAGGGCCCCCTTTCTCAGTTATTACAAAACCCAAAGTCAGCATGTTAAAAATGTCTTTATAGGAGCCTCTTCAGCTCATATTGGCTTTACTTCCACTGGTTAAGTGATTACAAATTTTTCCATACTCAAAAAGACACTTTACAATGGATAGTTTAAAGCTTATACTACAAAGTAGTTAATTAATTGCAAACAATTACAATTTTATTGTCAAAAATAAACTGTTAGCTAAAAGCCTACTGTCTTATAGTTGCCTTGTTAAACCCCACTTCCGTGCCATACTTAGCTAATTTTTAAAATTCTTCTTTATAATAATCCCATGGTCTCTGTCCACATCGCTCACAAACACACATACATAGGTGAGTGCTATTTAATTGACATGAATCACAGACCAATTTTCTCACATTTCTGTACCCATAACTGAAAGGAAAAATGGTGTGATTAAGTGCAAATCGTGTGGCAGAGAAAGGCAGAAAACCTTTAGTGGAATGTTCAAAACTTTTTTTTTTTTTTAATAGGACAAAAAAAATCTCCATCTCTATTCCTATTAAGACTCCAGAAGGATAGCCAAAATTTTCCCAAATGAAAACATACACTGGAAAGCAAAATTTTAATTTTGGATTAAATAGTACAGCTACTCTATTTGTCCAATGTTCATTGCATCTAAAAATTATCAGAGACAAAAATGGCACACTAGCAATCAGAAAAATAAAACTTTGACCTTTACTTTATGAAAGGAGATCTTCAAAATATGGCAAGAAGAAGAAAGCACTAAATAACATGCAATGTCATAATTACAATACCTTAATATTACTAAATCTCATCATAAGCCAAAAAAAGCACAGGCTCAAATATGTAACATGAGGAGACAACATGAAACCACTCAAGCTCCAACAGCATGCTTGGCCTACTGCAGTTCATAAATGCTGCTAAAAGTCTTCTTTCACAAAGATCAGGGCAGGAGACCCTTTCCCCACCTCCCCTCCAAACAGGTGTCATTTTGGTTTATCTCAAAAGGTGTTACATACTTGTTTAGATGAAATAAACCTATGTCTTAGGTTTTGTAACCTAAAAATGTGTATTCTATTTCATCTGTTGAAAGCTGTTTTCTGGGAGATGTTTTGTCCTTCTCTTGTAACTCCAGGGGGGAGGGGGGCAGAAGCCTTCTGATAATGGCCCAGCCATTAAAACCAGGTGGGGCAGTGTTTCTTATGTCTTTCACCACCCCTCCATTCTCCAGGGGGACATCTCCTGATAATGGGCCATTAAGGCTCACCAATGACATGACACAGTACATCATCCCATTGTGAGATGCTCCACCCAGTGGGGGAGGAGCCAACTGTTCCTAGCTAGATAAAAATGGGGACTCAAGACCACCAGGTATCTGGTTTTTCCACTGGATTCCCAGAGCAATACCAGACCCATCTTGTCACCACTGGACTTTCTACAGGACCATCTCTACTCCACAGAACCACATCTGTTACTCCAGGAAGACTTATTTGGGCTGCTTCCAACACCCTGACCAACAAGGTGCCAGGTTGAATCCCTGACTCTGTCAGGGTTTTTCCAGGATTTTTGTTTGCTTCTTTGCTTGGTTTTTTTTTTTTTTTTTTTTTTTTTTTTTTTTTTTTTTGTACTACTACATTTGTATTTTCCTTTTTTTTAATATTCCTAGTAAAGAACTGTTACTCCTATTTGCATATCTGTGCCTGAAAGCCCCTAATTGCAAAATTATAATAATTTGGAGGGAAGGGGGTTTACATTCTTCATTCCAAGGGAGGCTCTAGCTTTCCTTGGCAGACAACTGTCTTTCAAAACCAAGACAACCTACCACCCCTCAAATCCTGACACAGGAAATGGCATCAGCGGGGCACATATAATGCAGTGTTCTGGTGTAAACATGCTACAGAAGTAGGCAATGAGAGGGAAGATGTGTGCTAATGCCTTTACAAACAATTTGATGGATGTTAATGTTTTTGAAGTGGATCTTAATGTTTCTACTGGTAGCAGGTTTGTTACCAGGCCCAGACAGTTTGGGTCCTGAAAGAGACAAGGGTCTGCACAAGCTTGAACTTCTGGACTTTGAGGGAAAATGACAGGTTCAAGGGGGGATGTGTGGTAGGTGGTTCGGGAAGGCTGTACCTTCCCAGTACCTCAGTCAATGGGGAAAGGAAGAGGGCAACATGTGGCCGGGAGTTTAGGATAAAAGGGAGGCTGCATTCCCCAAAACCTCAAGAGAGAAAACCCTGTGGGCATGTGCCCCTTTATTCGAATAAAGTTGCAGGACTCCTCTGTCTCCATTTTGGACATAAACTCTGGCGTTTGCAGATTTTCCTGACAATGGGGCTTGGTCCAGGATCCTTCCACCGTTTGGGTCCAGCATGCAGCAAGAGCAGCTGGAGGCACGCCTCACCCGGTTTCAGTGACCAGCTCCCTTTGGCGCTAGCTGGCACGGGTGACTGATGGGGTTCCTGAGACTGTCCAGGAGAGGCAGACCAGAGGGGTCCATGAAAAGTCCATAGGAAAGGACCACTGGACATGGATGCCCAGAGGGGGCAGAAAGGTAAAGTTGAGAAGGGTGTCAGCAAATCTCACTAGTGAGTACAACTTCAGAGAGTAAAACATGGCAGGACACCCAGGGTGGGCAACAAAGGAAAGTAAAAAAGGGGTTTCAACTATAGGGATGACGATTCCAAAATACTTTCCAAGAGTCCTTTAGGAGAATGTTAAGATGGCTTGTACATTTTCCTAGAGGTAGCTAAGGACATGGGCAGGCAATATGGTGTATGCCCAGAGGGGGCAATAAGAGCTACTGAGAAAGGATCTTGGCAATCCATACCCAGAGGGGGCAATATGGTGTTGGTTTGGGAAAGAATTGGTGAAAGTAGAGTGTGGAGAAATATGGTTAAGGCAAGTAGCAGCGGGAGGCTATGTGATAAGGACAGACTGGGAAGTTGTCTGCCTTATCTTCAAAATCTGCAGTCTAATGCAGGGCTGTTGCTGTGTATTATTTGGTTTCATATTGTATTTCATTTTTATATTGGGTTTTATAATGGTTTATTCCATAAGCCCCCTGTTTCCTTGGAAAATGTAACATCCCGAAGTTTGTCCCTGCCCATCTCCCATATTGTTCCCTTCCTGGAATGTAATCCAACCCAGTTCCCCTCACACCTTATCCCTGATTGGGTAGTGGCTTGTCCCCACCTTTACCCCCTTCCCTGGATATAAGCCCAGACCATGCGGCCTGCCCTTCCTCTTGGCTCAGGGAGTGGGAAGGGGCTCCTGACTCAGGCAGGGGCAGGACCACAGAAGAAAGACTGAATAAAGCCCTGGTTTCACCCTCGGATCAAGTGCAGACCTTCCTTTGCCATTGATGGGGACTCGCTCTCTCTGCTAAGGGAAAGGTTCCAGGCCACTCCTGGGTTTTGGGACCTGCCATGTCTCTCTCTCTCCTGGAGCCTCGGCTCAGTTTTTGCCTTGGCTAGCTTGAGAGAGAAACCACAGCTGGAAGGATTTTTTCCTCAGGGCCTTAAAGATCCCAAAGCAGCTGGAACCTTTTCCTTTAGGGAAAGCAGGTCCCCATTGATGGCAAAAGGAGTCTGCCCTTGGTCTGGGGGGAATCACGGCTTTATTCAGTCTTTCTCCTGTAGTCCTGCCCCCACAGAGTCAGGAGCCCAGTCCAGTCCCCATCTCAAGAGCGAGAGAGATTTTCCCATATGGTCTCCTTGCTTTTATCCAGGGGGAAGGGGCTAGAGGCAGGGACAAGCCACTACCCAATCAGGGACAAGGTGGGAGCGGAACAGAGTTGGATTACATTCCATTGTGGGAGGATGGGCGGGGAAAAGGAGCAGGGACAAACCTTGTGATACATTTTCCATGGGAACAGGGTGGTATAGAAGAAACCATTACAAAACCCAATATAAAAATGAAATACAATATAAACACAAATAATGCACAACAACAGGGACCCTGATGAAAAAATCCTCCCAACTGCAGTTTGTCTCTCGAGCTAGCTGGAGTGAAAACGGAGGCGGGGCTCCGTGAGGGAGACAAGCCACACAGGGCCAGCTGCAAGTCTTTTGTATTCCCAGCTTCCAGGATAGGGAAAACAGGAAGGTATTGTTCTTACACCCCCACCCCTCCCCAGGTTATTATGGAGCCAGGGTGTAGGATTTGGGTTTGTTTGCTTGATATTCAGGACTTAAGGGGGTTTCTGTCTGAGGCCAGGTGCGACTGGCAGCACAGGCTGGGGGACCTGTGGGAGAGGTGTGGGACCGAGCTGAGGCTGTGAGACAGCCAGGGCTCTGCGTCGGTCAGTGCTCAACACTACCAGCCCTGTGGGCAGGGGCTGTGTCACCCTGTTTTTTCTGAGTTTTTTTAAAACCTTCTACTTGTTCATAAGATGGAGTCAGTTGCTTTAGTTTCTGCACAATATTAAGAGCAGTGTTTCACTTTTCTCACACATGGGAACACAAACAAACCTTTTGTTTTCTTTCCCTGTCCTTTGTTTACATATTTCTAGCCTGAAAAAAATGTAACTAACAGCTGGTCTGGCCAGTGGGGTGAAAGGTAGTAACCCCAGAAGTCAATCCATAACCAGACCCACAAGCTTCTGGCAACAAGATTTTGCTGACGTTTTGTTAGGTGAAAAAAAAGCATTTGTGTAAGTTTAAATTGTTTATTTTTTGAGCTAAAAGGAGCAAGCGGCGTAAGGCGGTTTGAAACCTGAGCCAGCCCCAGGAATTGGGAGGGGGTGATTTGTTTCCCTGGTAACTGCGGGGGAATCCAGGCTCTGCAGCCTCGGGCGCATCTCTAAACTCCCTGTAAAACCCTAAGAAGTTATTTTGGCGAGTGAGAGTTTTAGTTAAAGGGAAAAACATTTTTTGCTTGTTTGTGAGGCTTGCAGTTGCTAGAGTGTGTGGTAATATTTTAAAGTCCTGGTGGTGTAGTCCCTAAGCACAGAGTGGAGAGGCAGCGTGGGATCAGGGTTACCCCCCCACCTCCTTCTCACGGAGGGATTTATGTGTGGTATCCCGGCCGAAATCCGTAGGATTTTTCGGCGAGACCTTGTTGAAACTTCTGGTGAAGTGTGTTTGGGGTCGTGAGGGACCCCTGGCTATTTTCTTTGCGAACCTAAAACAGTTGGTGTTTGGAGTTGGGTCTCTCTAAGAAAAGGCTTTGATTGTGTGCAGAAAGCAGAGAGCCCAGAACTTATGCCCAGAGTTAGCAGAAATAGCCGAGAATTTTTTGGCGCTGAGAAGCGCAATTGAAGTAGTCTACTTTGTGTTTTGTAACATCTTGGACCAAAAGGGTTTCTAAACATGGGGGCAAATGAGAGCAAAGAGATTCCCAGAGGTAGCCCTTTAGGGTGTATCTTAACACACTGGAAAGAACTGGTGGGCTGTGGTGGTACTGAAACTAAGAGGGAGCTTGCTAAACTTTGTACACAATGGTGGCCATTATATAAACTTGATGAAGGTGTGAAGTGGCCAGTAAACGGTACACTGGACTATGAGACATTATTACAATTGATGCTTTTCCTTCGGCGTGAACAAAAGTGGCAAGAAGTAGCTTATGCTGATATGTTTTTCACTCTCAGGAATCATCCCGAGTGGCAAAGGGATTGTGGAATGAGGTCACCATCTGATCCTTTAGTATTAGCCCTTGAAAAGGATAATAAAGCTAACTAGAGGGAAGCCCAAACGGTGTTGTAGTACCTGCTCGATAAATCAGAGGTGCACCCTGTTACCGAGACACCCAAAGCAGTCACACGGAGAGAGAAGTTTCGCAGGGCAGAGGTCCTTCTCCGATCCGGCTCAAGGCTGAATCCAGGCGGAGAGAGAGCCTCTTTGTTTTATTTCATACTTTTTATACATTTGTGGGTCTAGCAGAAGATTGGCTTTTAGAGTTTTCACCTCTCAAGACAACTGGCCAGACCAGCCGTCAGTTACAATTGTTTTCAGGTTAGAAATATACAAACAAAGGACAGAGAATGAAAAACAAAGGATTTGTTTATGTTACATGTGATAAATGTGCTAAAGTTAATTCGTGTTATCAAATTATAAAAGGTAAATGTTGAACTGTATAAAATATGAATGTTAGAAATGTGCTCAAATGAACATAAGTAAGGGTAAAATGTAGAAACTAAAAATTAGAAAATTTCCTGGCTTGGGAAGCACAGGAGGGACACGAGGAAAGTATGATTGGAATTACCAGGGAGGGGGCCTTGAAACTATTGCTGCCGGGAATCCCTGAAAAGAAACAAAGAACCACGGAAGAAGAAGATACAAGTCCGGAGACCAAGATAATCACTTCAGATGGATATCTCTACTCGTCTCCGCCGAAATTAACATATACACGACACACCCGGGCCCGGCCATCAACAGCATTGTTCCACCCTACCGGTCTATTCAGACCTCCGATACCAGGACTTGAATAATTAATGAAGACGCCTCGGAGAGGATAACGTCAGAATTTCGGACTTCACTCCGCGATCTTGTGTATAAAAAGGGACGGCCGGAGACCAGAAATTGTGAACTTGGGGGGATACCAGGCTGACAGAGCTTGTTATCCGTGTTCACCCGGCACCGATCCCGGGCTCCGCGCTGTCCTTTTAAATTGTGGCTTTCCGAGACTGATATTTTGTCTCAAAATAAAATTCTAAATTTTGATACTTTGAATTTGGTCGATTTTATTTATAACATTACATATGTGGGAAAAAGGTAGAACTGCTTTTAATATTGTACAGTAACTAAAAAGATCTGACTTCATTTATGAAAATTCAAAAGGCTTTAAAAAACTCAGAAAAACCAGGGTAACAGCACCCATCCTGACAAAGTATACCAAGCAGAGGCTTTGGAACAAGAGACAGAAGACATACTTAAGCCACCCCCTAGGAGGCAGGAAAGGAGGAGGGTGGTGGGGGACAAAAATTCAGAACCGTCATTGACTCCAACCTCCCCCCCCACTTCATCTTTAGCTTCATCTTCCTTTGGGAGGACAGCAATTGAGGTAGGGGTTTCTCCACCCACTCCTAAACCCCGGAAACCACCCAAATTTTATCCACCACTGCCTAGCAGTGACAGTGAGTGGGATGAACCTGAACCCCTTCCACCAGGTCCTAAGATTCCCTCACGAGGACCTATAGCATCAAGGACCCGAAAACAAACCAGAGAGGTCGTACAAGCACCTCTAAGACAAGCAATAACCTCTGATGGGGAAACAAAACTGATTAAAGTTCCCTTTTCCTCAATTGATTTAGAAATTTGGGAAAGGATTGCTAAGGGCTATTGAAGTGATCCTATGGGGGTTGCTAAGAAAATGAAGTTTATGATTAAGCAGCATTCACCTGATTGGGCAGATCTGCAACTGCTACTTGATGCCTTAACAGAAACTGAGAAGCAATTAGTTTTGAAAGTAGCTGGGGATCTGGCTGAGGATGATTGTAGGACAACACAGGAGGATGCTAAAGATGTATTTCCCCTTCAAGACCCGGGTTGGGATCCTAATGATGATGAGGGGTTAGGACGGTTAAAGAGATACCAAGAACTAATATTAAAAGGGCAAGAAAGAGCAATCCCCAAAACCATAAACTGGTCAGCCTTATATGCTATCAAACAGGGCCCCTCTCAAACACCTTCTGAATTTCTAGATCACCTGCGAGACGCAATGCGCCGACACACCACCCTGGATCCTGGCTCTGATGAAGGAACGCAGCAATGAATAAATTTATTTTTAGGACAATCCACAGGAGATATCAGGCGGAAACTCCAGAAGATCCAGGGCCCAAACAGCCGGAATTTAGAAACTTTATTAGATGAGGCCTGGAGAGTTTTTAGTAACCGGGAAGAAGGGTATAAACAAGGGATGAAGAAACTAGCAGCAGCAGTAAAAGAAGGAGAAAAAGGAAAACATGGGCAAGGTCCACCAAAACAAGGACCACCCCGACTAGGAAAAGATCAATGTGCATTTTGTAAGAAATTTGGTCACTGGAAAAACCAGTGCCCAGAATTAAGAAAGGGTAATGAGCATAGAAAAGATGATCAGAAAAAGGGAAAAGTAGTTGCTCATGTAAAAGAGGACTGAAGGGGACCGGAGGGCCGTACCCTAGGGGACCCTCTGGTTATAGTTAAACTGGGGAGCAAAGAAAAAGAAGTGAAATTTTTGATAGACACAGGGGCAACATTTTCAGTGTTAAATAAGGCCCTAATACCTGTAACCAATGACTATGTTATGGTAAAGAGGGCAACTGGCCAATCTGAAAGAGCTTATTTTTGTAAACCATTGAAGTATAAATTGGGAAAACAGTGGGGCATCCATTGATTTTTATACATGCCTAATGCTCCATCTGCGCTTTTGGGCAGAGATTTGCTAGAGCAGCTGGAAGCAAGAATAATATTCAAAAATGGGGAAATTAGTTTGGAGGTAAAGGATCAACAATATGTAGAACTGTTAAGCTTAATGCTAATAACCAAAGAAATTGAAGTGGCAAGTGAAAAGGAAAATTTTAGGAAAATAATGGATCAAGTATTTCCAGGAGTGTGGGCCTCCAATATACCAGGAAGAGCAAAGAATGCACTCCCAGTGCAAATCAGGCTTAAAGAAGGAGGACAGCCAGTAAGGGTTAAACAATACCCCCTAAAGAAAGAAGATATAGAAGGGGTTAGCCCAATTATTGAGAACTTTCTGCAGCTAGGACTACTGAGAGAGTGTCAATCTGATTTTAATACTCCTATTCTGCCAGTAAAGAAACCTGATGGGTCATACAGATTAGTACAAGATTTAAGGGCTGTTAACAAGGTAACTGAAGACTTGTATCCAGTGGTTGCCAATCCCTACACCTTGTTAACCCGTTTAACACCTGAACTAACTTGGTTTACTTTTCTAGATCTAAAGGATGCTTTCTTTTGCCTCCCTCTCCATGAAGCCAGCCAGAAAATTTTTGCATTCGAGTGGGAAAGCCCTAAAACTGGAAGAAAAACTCAGCTCACATGGTGTGTGTTACCGCAGGGGTACAAGAACTCCCCCACTATATTTGGGGAACAGCTTGCCAAGGATTTAGAGTCCTGGGAAGCTCCACCAGGAGAAGGACAGTTAGTCCAGTATGTGGATGATCTCTTAATAGCCACCCAGACCCAGGAGACATGCGTGGACTGGACGGTAAGCCTCCTAAACTTTCTAGGCCTGCAAGGGTATCGAGTATCCCAGAAGAAAGCCCAAATGGTGAGGCAAACAGTCATTTACCTGGGTTACGAAGTAAGTGCTGGACAAAGGACTCTGGGGCAGGATCGCAAGGAAGCAATATGCCAGACCCCAAAACCTCAGCCAGTGAAAGAACTAAGAACCTTTTTAGGCATGACAGGGTGGTGCAGACTGTGGATTTATAACTACGGGTTGCTTGTTAAACCTCTGTATGCCTTGATCATGGAAGGGAGCAGAGATCTTCAGTGGACAAAAGATGCAACCCGAGCATTTGACCAACTAAAGAAAGCCCTTATGTCAGCTCCAGCCCTGGGACTTCCAAACGTGAGTAAACCATTTTTCCTGTTTTCTCATGAGAAGCAGGGGATTGCCTTGGGAATATTAGCACAGAGCTTAGGCCCGTACCGGAGGGCAGTGGCCTATCTTTCCAAGCAACTGGACACAGCAGCTAAAGGATGGCCAGGGTGTCTCAGAGCAGTTGCAGCAGTAGCAATAAACATCTAAGAAGCACGCAAATTCACCCTAGGCCAAAAGATGACTGTGCTAGCATCTCACACAATGTCTGCAGTCCTTGAGGCAAAAGGGGGACACTGGCTCTCCCCACAGAGATTTCTGAAGTACCAAGCCATACTGGTAGAACAAGATGATGTTGAAATTGTGGTAACTGACATTGTGAACCCAGCTTCCTTCCTCAGCAGGAGTATGGGAGAACCAGTGATCCATGACTGCCTGGAGACCATTGAAGCCACCTACTCGAGCCGCCCAGATCTGAAGGACACCCTGTTACCCTGGTTTTTCTGAGTTTCTTTATTAGCCTTTTGATTTTCATAAATGGAGTCAGATCTTTCAGTTACTGTAGAATATTAGAGCAGTTTTCTACCTTTCCCACAGAAGTAATATAAACAAATCCTTTGTTTTTCATTCTCTGTCCTTTGTTTGCATATTTCTAACCTGAAAACAATTGTAACTGACAATTCGTCTGGCCACTGAGGCTGAGGGGTGGAAACCCCAAAAAGCCAATCTTCTGCTGGACCCACAAATGTATAAAAAGTAAAAGAATAAACAAAGGGGCTCTTCCTCTCTCGGTTTTCAGCTGTGAGCTGGGATCGGAAGGACCTCTGCCTTGCGAAATCTCGTCTGCGTGACTGCTTTGTGTGTCTCTGTGACAACATCCCGCTTGAGGATGCTGAGACCTGGTTTACTGATGGAAGCAGCTATGTCGTCAGTGGAAGAAGGCATGCTGGGTATGCAGTTACCACAAGCAGAGAGGTAATAGAATCTGGACCATTACCAACTAATACATCTGCACAGAACGCTGAAATAATTGCCTTAATCTGAGCCCTAGAGCTGGCAAAAGGAAAAGAGATCAACATCTACACGGACTCAAGGTATGCATTCGGAGTGGTTCATGCTCACGGAGCCATCTGGAAGGAAAGAGGACTGCTGAATTCACAAGGCAAGAGTATTAAACATGCACAAGAGATACTGAGGCTATTAGACGCCTGTCTTGGTTTTGAAAAGACAGGTGTCTGCTATGGAGAGGCAGGCCTCTCTAGGAAATGAGGAATTTGAATCCTTCCCTCCATGTTATTATAATTTGGAAGATTAAAAATAAAACTTTTCAGTCAGAGCTATGGGGAAAAGGAATAACAGTCCTTTACTAGTAAATATAACAGGACAGACAAAAAACAACAGCAATTATAACAATAATAGAACAGAAACAAGAACCCCGAGGGCAAACGGTGGAAGCTCCGGCGCTGATGGCTGGAAGCTGGGCGCGGTGGACTGTCCTCCGCAGGCAGGGGGTGTCCTCGGCAGGCAGAGGTGGCAGTGCCGGAGAAGCCGCAGCGGCGGGACCCGGTCTCACCCAAAATCCAGCAGGACAGCGAAGAAACTCCGAATTCCTGGATACTCCAACAGATGGTAGAATTCCCAGGACCAGACTCCTTCGTTAACCATGGACTCCAGCAGCCAGCCGTGGCCCAATCGGTGCTCCCCCCCGGAAGAAAAGAAGCCGCGAGATCCCCCCACCCTCAGCTCTCTCCAGGAGCTTTTCTCCCTCCCCCAAAACTAAGTTATCAGTTCTTTTGTCCAGGTTAAGCACTCAGCACTTAGTCTCCTAGCAACTTGGGAGGGGGGAAAAAATTCTACAGGAGACTTAACCCTCAACAACACCATACAACTACCTGAGAGAGTAGCCATAATGCACATCAAGGCACACCAAAAAGTGAGCTCTGAATTGGAAGAAGGGAATATGCTGGCGGACAGAGAGGCAAAAGAAGCAGCAAAGGTGAGGTACCTGATAAAGCTGTTGAGGCAGCATTGATTCCAGATGGAAAAGTTTCTATTGAAGGTAAGCCAGTGTACAATAAGAAAGATAAGAAACTTATCAAGGTAGAAAAGGCAAGTTATAATCAGGAGGGATGGGCTGTAAGAGAAGAAGGGAAACTTGTAGTACCCTCCTATTTGTTGTGGTCATTAGTACAGAGGGAACATGAGAAAACACACTGGGGAATAGATGCCCTGTATAACCATTTGAAAGAAAGAATCATGGCCAGGAAATTGCAGGGCACAGTGATACAAGTAACTTGTCAGTGTAGTCTTTGCCTCTGAACTAACCCTAAAAATACCCCAAAGCCTAAAGTGGGACAAATTGGGAAAGGTTGTGGACCTGGGCAACAATGGCAAATTGATTTTACAGAACTGCCCAGGAAGGGAGGGTATTGTTACCTATTGGCGTTAACTGATACCTTTTCAGGATGGCCAGAAGCCTTTCCTGCCAGGACAGCTAAGGCCCGAGAGGTGACCAAAGTGCTGTTGCAAGAAATAATACCACGATTTGGAGTTCCAGCCACCATATCCTCAGATAGAGGACCACACTTTATTTCGAAAATTGTGCAGCAAATAAGTCACCACCTGGGAATAGACTGGGAATTGCACACCCCATACCACCCTCAATCTAGTGGCCAGGTGGAAAAGATGAACCATTTGATTAAACAACAAATTGCGAGATTGGGGCAAGAAGCAAATTTGCCCTGGCCTCAGGCTCTCCCATTGGCCTTGTTGCGAATTCGGACAAAACCAAGGGCAAAAGAGAAACTAAGCCCTTTTGAAATATTGTATGGAAGGCCATATGCAGTTCAAGAGGGAACAGCATCCATTCAAGTAGGGGAAGAAACCCTACATGGATATATGGTGGCCCTAAATAAACAACTTAGAGAAATTGAGAAATATGTGGCTGGAACTCAAAACAGAGAACTAGATGGGCCAGTACATGATGTACAACCTGGGGATTATGTGTATGTTAAGTCTTTTGCAGAAAAAACCTTAGAACCACAGTGGGAAAGACCATTCCAGGTGCTCCTCACTACCTTCACTGCAATCAAGATCAAAGAACAGAAGGCCTGGATCCATCACTCTCGAGTGAAGAAAGCCCCAGAAGGAATTTGGAAAGCCACACCAGGCAATAACGAACTGAAGCTGAAGCTCACTCGGAACAACGAATAAATGGACTAAGAGTTATTTTGGACATTATGTGGAAAGTTGTAACTATTGTAGTAATTACCTTAACCATAACAGGAGTCAACACAATACCATGAAGGTATAATGTGGCTGGGATATTGTAGAAATATGCCTCTTGCTGCTGAGGACTCCAGGACGGTGTAGATGAATGTAGACGAGAGATCTCTGAAGTTGGGTTTTAGAAGAAGGGGTTTATTGTATAAGATGGGAGGCCTTGCTCAGAGCCGCCAGGCGCAGCTGTAGCATGGCCTTGGAAGGTGGGGGTAGTGAGAGATAAGGAAATTCCAAGAGCAAGATGCAAGAGGTAAACAAAGAGATAAGAGGAGAGAAGAAACAGAAGGAACAGATGAAACAGAAGAAGAAGAAGAAGAAGAGAGAGGCCCACTCTCGCAGCCCCCTGATAAGGGGTCTCGAGGTGGGCTGTAACAGGGTTGTGCCAATGGGGTTACAGATACTTGATACTTCAGGGGGGTGTTACAAGTGTGGGATAAATCATACATTGGGGGTTGTTTTCCTAGGCATCCAGCAGCTAGGACATCTCAAACATCAAAACTTACTTTCAATTCTATCTCAGTTACACGTTTCACATTCTCAGAATCTAAGCAATCATATTTATAGGGCTTTCTGGCTTCATCCTTCCCAACAGGATATACCAGTGCCTAGGAAGAGCCTATGATCCTTACTCTCGTAAGGCTTTAAACAAGATACTAAAAGTCACAAATGCAAGCTTGTGGGAGGGAAGAAATGTTTGGGGATGTAAGTATGCATTCGTACAGGATGGGTTCCACAAGGCTTACCACCCACCCATGAAACTCATCAGGGTCAGTCCTGAATGCTGTGATAAATGCTTGAGTAAATGTCTGGAGTTTAGACTCAAAATAGAGGGGTATGCGATAAGGGGGTATGACATTGACTTTAACATCACTCAGGTATGTACTGAGTACCATAAGAACCAGACCAAAATTACTCCACCAGTGCCAAGAAAGGCTGTGATCACCAAGATGCCAGCTATTCCAGAAGTGGAGGAACAAATAACTCCTGTAGTTACCAAAATTGGGCCATATGCTATTAAGAAGACAGGAGTTCAGAAGCTGATAGTTAACCCAAAGTGGTCTTTAAAACGAGTAGAAATGGGAGTTCAGGTAAATGCTTCACACGTTCGGCCAGAATGTGCCCCATTTCTCAGGAACTCCTTTATGGACTGGACTACTTGGCTTCAAAAAAGTATGCCTCCCAATTTTAGGAACAAGAGGGATCTCACTGGATTGCTAGGAACAGGACTGGGAGTGCTGAACACAATAGATTCAGAAGTGTTACTGAATAAATTAACCACAATAGGGAGCGATTTAGTTAAACTACAACAACCTTTGCAATCCTCTCTACTAGCACTAGGTAACAATCACTGGAAATTGACCAAGCGTCTTGGTTAGAAAAGACAGGTGTCTGCTAAGGAGAGGCAGGCCTCTCTAGGAATGATGAATTTAAATCTTTCCCTCCGTGTTATTTTAATTTGGAAGATTAAAAAAAACCCTTTTCATTCAGAGCTATGAGGAAAGGAATAACAGTCCTTTCCTAGTAACTATAACAGGACAGACAAACAACAACAGCAATAATAATAATAGTAAAACAGAACTAAGAACTCCGAGGGGCAAATGGTGGAAACTCCGACGCTGATGGCTGGAAGTGGTGGATTTGTCCTCGGCAGGCAGGGGGGTGCCCTGGCAGACGAAGTGGGCAATGCTGGAGAACCCGCAGCGGCTGGACCCGGGCTGACCCAAAATCTAGCAGGGCAGCGGAGAAACTCTGAATTCCTGGGCGCTCTAACAGATGATAGAATTCCCAGGACCAGACTCCTCCGTTAAACGTGGACTCCAGGCAGCTACTAGTCGCCCGACCGTGCTCCCCGGAAGCCGAGAGCAGCGAGCCCCCCTACCCTCAGCTCTCCAGGAGCTTTTTTTCCCTCCCCCAAAACTAAGTGATCAACTCCCTTTTGTCCGGGTCAAGCACCCTTTAACTACCAGTATTTAGTCTCCTAGCAACTTATGGGGGGGAAAAAATTCTACAGGAAACTTAACCCTCAACATTATCCACCCTGAATTTTTTCCCATACCAACATATTATATTGAATTTAAACCTTTAAATAATATACATATATATACATGTGAATATGAATACAGACACAGTCACAGTGTTCACCGAAAAACAAGGTCCCCTTGAGGTATGCAGCGGGTCTCTCCATCCTTTTGCATCACCCACCATGTGAAGCCAGGTCCCTGAGCAAAAACAACCCCAGGAGCGGGATTGTCTTTGCTGGAGGCAGAATTAATCCAAACAGTTTTTCCCAGCATTCCTCTCATGTGTACCACTGGAACCTTATCTCCATCTCTTGTTCTTAGGGGCTCAGATTGGGCAGGGCCTGCTCAGTTGGTGGAACCTTGAGTGTTCACTAACCAGGTGGCCTTTGCTAAATTAATCTCCCAGTTCTTGAAAGTTCCCCCACCCAGTGCTTTCAAAGTGGTTTTAAGCAGGCCATTGCACCATTCAACTTTCCCGGCTGCTGGCGCATGATAAGGAATATGGTACACCCACTCAATGCCATGTTCTCTAGCCCAGGTGTTTATAAGGCTGTTCTTGAAATGGGTCCCATTGTCAGACTCAATTCTCTCAGGGGTACCATGTCTCCACAGGATTTGCTTTTCAAGGCCCAGGATGGTGTTCCGGGCAGTAGTGTGAGGCACAGAGTAGGTCTCTAACTATCCAGTGGTGGCTTCCACCATAGTCAGCACATAGCGCTTGCCTTGGCAGGTTTGGGGAAGGGTGATGTAGTCAATCTGCCAGGCTTCCCCGTACTTGTACTTGGACCATCGCCTGCCATACCATAGGGGCTTCACCTGCTTGGTCTGCTTGATTGCAGCACACGTCTCACAGTCATGGATAACCTGAGAAATACTGTCCATGCTTAGATCCACCCCTAGGTCTCGTGCCCACTTGTAGGTGGCATCTCTGCCCTGATGGCCTGAGGCATCATGGGCCCATTGAGCTAGGAACAACTCTCCCTTGTGTTGCCAATCTGAGTCTATCTTTGACACCTCTATCTTTGCAGCTTGATCTACTTGCTCGTTGTTTCGGTGCTCTTCATTAGCCCGACTCTTGGGGACATGCGCAGCTACATGACGGACTTTGACAGGTAGCTTCTCTACCTGAGTGGCAATGTCCTTCCACTCATCTGCAGCCCAGATTGGCTTTCCCCTACGCTGCCAATTGGCCTTTTTCCACCTGTCCAGCCAACCCCACAGAGCATTGGCCACCATCCACGAATCAGTGTAGAGGTAGAGCTTTGGCCACTTCTCTCTTTCAGCAATGTCCAGGGCCAGTTGAACAGCTTTGAGTTCAGCAAGTTGGCTTGACCTACCTTCTCCTTCAGTGGCTTGTGCAACCTGTCGTGTGGGGCTCCATATGGCTGCTTTCCACTTCCGGTTCATCTCTACGATGCGGCAGGAACCATCAGTGAAAAGAGCATAGCTTGTTTCTTCTGCTGGCAGTTGGTTGTATGGTGGACTCTCTTCGGCATGTGTCACTTGTTCCTGCTCCTCTTCATCTGTGAGACCAAAGTTTTCACCTTCTGGCTAGTTTATAATTATCTCCAAAATCCCAGGGCGATTTGGGTTTCTAATGCGGGCGCGCTGAGTGATGAGGGCAATCCATTTGCTCCACGTGGCGTTGGTGGCATGATGGGTGGAGGGAACCTTTCGTTTAAAAATCCACCCCAGCACCGGTAGTCGAGGTGCCAGCAGGAGTTGTGCTTCTGTGCCAATCACCTCTGAGGCAGCTTGAACTCCTTCATAGGTGGCTAAGATTTCCTTCTCTGTTGGAGTGTAGTTGGTTTCGGACCCTCTGTAGCTTTGGCTCCAGAATCTTAGTGGTTGGCCCCGAGTCTCCCCAGGCACTTTCTGCCAAAGGCTCCAGGACAGGCCATTGTTCCCGGCTGCTGAGTAGAGCACATTCTTCACATCTGGTCCCGTCCTGACTGGGCCAAGGGCTACTGCATGAGCGATCTCCTGCTTGATCTGGGCAAAGGCTTGTTGCTGTTCAGGGCCCCAGTGGAAATCGTTCTTCTTGCGGGTGACTAGGTAGAGAGGGCTCACAATCTGGCTGTACTCAGGAATGTGCATCTTCCAGAATCCTATAGCACCTAGAAAAGCTTGTGTTTCCTTCTTGCTGGTTGGTGGAGACATTGCGGTGATCTTATTGATGACCTCAGTGGGAATCTGTCGCCGTCCATCTTGCCACTTTACTCCCAGGAACTGGATCTCTCGGGCAGGTCCCTTGACCTTGCTCTGCTTGATCTCAAAACCAGCTTTCAGGAGAATTTGGATGATCTTCTCTCCTTTCTCAAACACTTCCATTGCTGTGTTCCCCCACACAATGATGTCATCGATATACTGTAGGTGCTCCGGAGCCTCACCCTTTTCCAGTGCAGCCTGGATCAATCCATGGCAGATGGTGGGGCTGTGTTTCCACCCCTGGGGCAGTCGGTTCCAGGTGTACTGCACGCCCCTCCAGGTGAAAGCAAACTGAGGCCTGCAATCTGCAGCCAGAGGAATGGAGAAAAATGCATTAGCAATGTTAATTGTGGCGTACCACTTTGCTGCCTTGGATTCCAGCTCGTACTGGAGTTCCAGCATGTCCGGCACAGCAGCGCTCAATGGTGGAGTCACTTCGTTCAAGGCACGATAGTCCACAGTCAATCTCCATTCTCCATCAGACTTGCGCACAGGCCAGATGGGGCTGTTGAAGGGTGAGTGAGTTTTGCTGACCACCCCTTGGCTCTCCAGCTCACGGATCATCTTGTGGATGGGGATCATGGCATCTCGATTTGTCCGATACTGTAGTCGGTGCACCGTCGAGGTGGCAACTGGAATTCGTTGCTCTTCTACCTTTAGAAGTCCTACTGCAGATGGGTTCTCCAACAGTCCAGGCAAGCTATTCAATTTCTTAATGCCCTCTGCATCCACAGCTGCTATTCCAAAAGCCCACCTGAGTCCCTTAGAGTCTTTGTAATAGCCATTCTGGAGGAAGTCTATGCCCAAAATACACGGGGCCCCTGAGCCAGTCACAATTGGATGTTTCTGCTACTCCTTCCCGGTCAGGCTCACCTCGGCTTTTAGCAGAGTCAATTCTTGTGATCCCCCCGTCACCCCGGCAATGGAAATAGGTTCTGTCCCCACATATTCCGATGGTATCAGTGTACACTTTGAACCAGTATTAACTAAAGCTTCATATTTCTGTGGCTCTGATGTGCCAGGCCATCGGATCCACACCGTCCAATAGACCCGGTTTTCCGGTGCCTCTCCCTGGCTAGAGGCAGGGCCCCTCTAGCACCGGTCATTATTCCCTTCCTGGGCATACATGGTAGAGGTTCCTTCACAGCGATCTGACATATCCTCACTTCTATAGTACCTGGCAGCTTGGTCATGCGATGCTGAGGCTACCTTCATCTTAGTGGAACCCCCTCGGTTAGTGTTTCTCTCCTTGAGCTCACGCACCCGTGCTGCCAGGGCAGAAGTGGGTTTCCCATTCTACCTTCCCATGTCTTCCCCATGGTCACGCAGAAAGTACCACAGGTCAGCTCGTGGGGTGTACCCTCTCTCTCTAGCTGGGGGCTGTTGAGCTCTGACTCTGGGGCCTGTAACTCGCACTGGTGCCACATGGGAACTGTTCCTCCTTATCATCTCCTCCATCTTCTCTGTCACCTCCTTCCTCATCTCCCTTATCTCCTCTCTGAGTTCCTTAGCCACGGCAGAGACCTGAGCCTGCATTGGGCCACTGATCATACTCTTGTAATTTCTGAGCTTGTTGGCTACAGAACCGACTGTCTCTCCGTTGTTTTCAGGATTAAGTGTTGCAATGAATGTGGCATATTGAGATGGTCTTAGAGTTGCCAGATTCCACAGCATTTGCCCTGTGCACCTGACTTTGTCGGGGTCATTATCATACTGTCTACCCCTCCTAAAGAGTACCTCCAATACCGCCACTTCTCTCAGCTGTTGGATCCCTTCCTCAAGGGTCTTCCAGCGCATTCTATGATGGTGCTCCTGCACTCTGTCTCTGTGGACAAACCTCTCCCATACACTCATTAAAAGCCGCTCCCAAAGGGAAAGGGGCCCTGGCTCCCTTACGAATACCTGATTCACACCTGAGTCCTGGGTCAAGGGTCCCAAATTCCTTGCCTCACTGTTGGGAAGGATGAAGCCAGAAAGCCCTATAAATATGATTGCTTAGATTCTGAGAATGTGAAACCTGTAACTGAGATAGAATTGAAAGTAAGTTTTGATGTTTGAGATGTCCTAGCTGCTGGATGCCTAGGAAAACAACCCCCAATGTATGATTTATCCCACACTTGTAACACCCCCCTGAAGTGTCAAGTATCTGTAACCCCATTGGCACAACCCTGTTACAGCCCACCTCGAGACCCCTTATCAGGGGGCTGCGAGAGTGGGCCTCCCCTCTTCTTCTTCTGTCTCTTCTTCTGTTTCCTCTGTTCCTTCTGTTTCTTCTCTCCTCTTATCTCTTTGTTTACCTCTTGCATCTTGCTCTTGGAATTTCCTTATCTCTCACTACCCCCACCTTCCAAGGCCATGCTTCAGCTGCGCCTGGCGGCTCTGAGCAAGGCCTCCCATCTTATACAATAAACCCCTTCTTCTAAAACCCAACTTCAGAGATCTCTCGTCTACATTCATCTACACCGTCCTGGAGTCCTCAGCAGCAAGAGGCATATTTCTACACCTCACTACTATCTAGTTGCACTCCTGTACCTATAAGGTCCCAGACTTGAACCAACTAGGCTGTATAAGCCTCACATCCCCGTCATGCAAGATCTTTTTGCAGATTACGGAGACTTTCATATGTCAGGGACTCAGTGATGATCTCAACTTCTGACTCCCCCACGGGTTGTGAGGGCCCTCATTTCTTATCCTTGTTGCTTGGGTGCTCTGATTTCACCTTATACTTCTTTGTTTCCACAGGGGCAACTGCTGCTGGCTGTGGCTGCCCCTGTGGTTCAGCTGGAACCTGGACGGTTGTAACGTCTGTGGGTTCTGCTGCTGCACCATCAGACTCTCCTTTGTCAGGGCAGGGGGAGGGTTTCCCAGCAGCTGGGGCTAATGAGGCTACTACAGGGGAAAGGTACTCCCTCAGCATGTCACCTATCTCCTTCACTAAATCTGGGTGGTTTATTCCTGAGGCAGGCTGTGGGGCAGTGTCAGGCTGTGGGACGGGCTCAGGCTGTGGGGAAGGGTCAGGTTGTGGGGCAGGGTCAAGCTTTGGGATGGGCTCAGGCTGTGGGACGGTATCCTTATTCTCTAGGGTAGGTATCAGGGTGGTTATCCAGGTCAGTCTCCCCTTATCTCTAAATGCTAAACAGAACAGGCATACCAGCAACACCAGCCACTGTATGATGTCATTAACATTCAGAGATTTGAACCCTTCAGAGACTGGTGGGGTAGGCCCAAAGAGCTGGGTGAAGGGTTGTGAAAAAATTTCCCCCGGTGTCATTTCTTCACAGTAGGTACCGTTGTTAAAGTAACCCCAGAAACACACAGTTAGTGTATGATAGCCCTGAATCCATGTGCCTGCCTTCCAGAGGAAATTAAAAATCTACGATTTCCTCGCTTCGTTAACCCATATAGCAAGCTGGATGACAGCTACAGTAGCCTTAGTTACAGGGCCCATGTTTAGATAAGGGCCTGCAAATGGGAGACATACTGCCACCACCACATGCCACCCAAACCAGGTTAAGCCAGACCACATGATATCCAGTACACAACAATGTAGGCACTTAAGAACGGTTATTCCTTTTTCTCTCAATGCCCTCGTGCCCCACGTTGGGCAACAAATAATGTCTTGGTTTGAAAAGACAGGTGTCTGCTAAGGAGAGGCAGGCCTCTCCAGGAAATGAGGAATTTAAATATTTCCCTCCGTGTTATTTTAATTTGGAAGATTAAAAAAAAACTTTTCACAGCTATTGGGAAAGGAATAACAGTCCTTTCCTAGTAACTATAACAGGACAGACAAACAACAACAGCAATAATAATAATAGTAAAACAGAACTAAGAACTCCGAGGGGCAAACGGTGGAAACTCGGGCGCTGATGGCTGGAAGCGGTGGATTTGTCCTCGGCAGGCAGGGGGGTGCCCTGGCAGACGAAGTGGGCAATGCTGGAGAACCCGCAGCGGCTGGACCCGGGCTGACCCAAAATCTAGCAGGGCAGCGGAGAAACTCCGAATTCCTGGGCGCTCTAACAGATGATAGAATTCCCAGGACCAGACTCCTCCGTTAACCGTGGACTCCAGGCAGCTACTAGTCGCCCGACCGTGCTCCCCGGAAGCCGAGAGCAGCGAGCCCCCCCATCCTCAGCTCTCCAGGAGCTTTTTTTCCTCCCTCAAAACTAAGTGATCAACTCCCTTTTGTCCTGGTCAAGCACTCTTTAACTACCAGTATTTAGTCTCCTAGCAACTTATGGGGGGGAAAAAATTCTACAGGAAACTTAACCCTCAACACCAAGATATTACCAGAATGGGAAGACACAGAGGAGCGAGATCATGAAGTAATAATTAACGCACTAGGCACAGCTAGTGAAAACATCTCGTTGGCCCTAGGCTGTACTCAGGCACCACTGTGGATGCAATCAGTGGCTGCTGCAGTTATCAGGGAAGGTGGAGAAGGAATATTCCCTGCTGAAATTCGCAAAATTGTCTGGGATAATGCCTCTGATATGGAGAGGGAACTTCAGTCCTGGTGGGTGTTGGTCAATTTCACCTATAACCTTGTGACTAGTGTAGTGACAGCCTTTGTTTTAACTATACATGATGCCTCAGTGGACTTAATACACCCAATAGTCCCCTTAGGATTAAACCATGAGGGAACTGTATTGTACCCTTCTGAACACAGAATGTGGGCACGAGAAATTAAAGGAAAGTGGCAAACTATTAATCTAGAGCCCTGTACTGTGAGGAGACAATTAGGATACATATGTGAAGGGACATTAGGGGGTGACAAAGACACTTGTTTAGACACAGACCAAAGTATTTGTCACTTTGAGACACATCCAGGCAAACAGACAACTTCACTTGTGTATATAGGACAAGGTTGTGTCTGTCTTAGGACAGCGTGCCCCATCATAAAGATAGACAACCAAATCGTGAATGAGACTCAATTCAATTTGTGTGTTTGCAATTTTGTTAGAATTAAGGGATGTGATTTTTCCTATCGAGTACCCGTAATATCACATCAATATATAAAGGCCAACCTAGCCACTGTGCAGAAGATACCGCCTGTGCCCATAGGAATGAATTTGACTTTAGTTGCTCAATTGTTGAAACATCATGAATTGAGAGAAATCTTAAAAGAAATTAGAGATGAAGGGAAAAAGACATTAATTACTATACACCATGACACAGAGACCATCAAAGGGGTTTTTAAAAGGATTGAGGAACATTTGTCTCATCATTGGTGGGATGTGCTTTTTGGGTGGTCACCAACAGCAACCGGAATATTGAATACCTTAATCCACCCTATAGTTGTGTTGCTTATTTTGGTCAGCATAAGTTTAGTGTTATCCATTGTAATACTTGTTTGGAATTGGAGGATGCTACGACGAGTGGCAGCTTTAACATCACTGTCAAAGGCGTATGGCTTGGTCTTGAGAGACACTAGCTGTACAGCTTGGATAGATGAGGAAGACTCTGTATACTGAGTAAAAGAATTTACTCATTTCAAAGAAGAAGTGGGGAATGAGATGTTAATTTTGAGGAACTAAGGATTTTTAGGAAAGTTTAGATAATAAGTTGCTGAACTAGCTGAAGTAGATAGGTAATCTTTGTTCGCAGTTAACAGAAGCTGGATCTTAGATAAGCTACCCCGGATCTTGTAACTCATTTCTTGTCAGGTTTATGTTTATGTAGTTGTGCTTGTAATGAAAACCAAAATGTGGTAAATAGGACATAAGATAGCTGCAGATTTCCTGCTTAAAGGACCCATTGAACACAGGAAACTGTAAGTTCTACCAAGGAATCATTTGTCATGAATGCATTGAAAAGGTAGAAAGGTCAGGACGAGGAAGACTCATCTTACTTCCTCATTTTGGGTGACCCCTCCCCAGAAGAGATCCCTGACTCATTTTAGGAAACAAAGTACGCATGCTTAATAGCCTTTTTTGCCAATTAGCATACAAAGCGAGGAATGAGAGGTGACAGGGGTATGAATATGTATTTGTATTTGGGTATTCAACACTTTTGTAAATAAAAGGCTTTGTAATTACCTGTGAATTTTGCAGTGCGTATTAGGGAACTATCCCGCGTGCTGCCTGGCCGTAATAAGCATACACTTTCTAACTTTAAACTGTTAGAGAGTTTTTGTCTGTCACAGTTGGGTATCAATACTAGATTAATACCCATATTTCTTTAGTAAGTCAGGCAGGGCCCAGAGGCAGGGACAAGACACCACCCAATCAAGGAGAAGTGGCAGTGGAAGAGGGGTTACAGATGAGTAAGAAAAAACCACATGATACAGATTACAAATCCGATAAAACACAATATAAACCCAGTTAATGCATTAGAACACTCAGCCAATCAGTGAGTCCAGAGAACAGACATATCACTAGTCAAGGACCTGGGTAGGGCTAAGACTCAGACCAATCAGTGTCTTGGGCCGGGAGTTTTGAACTTCCTACATAAGGGAGTTCTGAACAATAAAATGAGGCTGTTTGTCTCATGATCAAAAGGACAGGAGTCATGATTTCTGTCTCCCTACCCACGACCCCATCGCATTGCACTGAAGGTACCCAGAATTATAATAAGCACTGTGGTCCTCTGGTACATGGCTGTGCCAAAGGAATTCTAGTTCTAAAATGCTTGTGAAGAGAGGAGATGGCCCCATTGTTTGCTCTGTTAAAAATGACCCTATAATATTGGCTTTTGCATTTATGTACTAGCTTTTGCATGTTGTTATTGATCACAAGTATTCAAATATAGTGCAATTTATAAACCCTTTTAGCTGCTTGCTAATATAACATAATCTGTCATTCTAAGTATGTGCTGTATAGCCCATAGAAACAGTAGTGTGATGAATATATTATTTCTATGTATGCACATTATAGCTTATAGAAATAAGTGTGATGAATATATTGTACTGTAGGCCTTAGCAAAACATAAAATGTTAAAATACTTCTATGTAACTGAGAGAACTGTATAAAGCAATTATGTTGTTTCCAACATCTGCTGACTGACCTCTCCAAGTGATAACAGTGACTGCAAACCAGAGCACTGGAGAATTAGAGAAGTTAACTCTTCATTATCAGGGAAGTGTGAAACAACAGGATGAAGCCACAGGAAGGAATAAAATATATTGACCTGATCTGCAGGATGTCATGTAGATAAGTCAGAGTGAAAAATTAAAACAAAAGAAAGCTCCTGCAACATCAGAAGCTCCCAAGAATGTTTGAATAATGCATTAAACTTATGAATATGTATGTGCCTCAGAAATGTACCAGCATATAGATAACACTGCCTTAATGTACTGGTGTGTTCTTTGGCCAACAGCCAGGAACACCCCAACGCTGGACATAGTCCTTTTTTATTCCCTTATTAAACTTTTGAAAATAGTCTAAGAGTGAACTTTGGATTTTCACAGCTCTAATAGTAACTGAGGGTCTATTGTCTGCAGAGTTGTGCAGCCACGGCTTTGATGATAACTGATAGCAGGATTGTTAAAGTATGGCACCAAGTTCTAGGTGGATGACTGGCACTAGGCAGTTACAGTGTGAAATAGAGCAGAAGGGTTTAGAATTGAGAACCCAACCTGCTGTTTAACTGGTCCTGAGAAAGAAGCCTATTATAAGTACATATTATGTTATTGACTTTTCGCAAATATTAAAATGAATACAATATGTATAATGTTGGAAAACTTTGCTGTATTAATATAGTTTCTTTTATTCTGCTATTAATGAGACTTAGGAATAAGTAGTATGATGAATACATATATTTCTTCGGCTATGGCATGATGTTAAAATAAAGACTGCTTTTGTTCATATAACATCTTGTTGGGGTTTAAGTCTCCTGTAGAATTTTTTCCCCCCTCCCAAGTTGCTAGGATTCTGGGTGAGACCGGGTCCCGCCGCTGCGGCTTCTCCGGCACTGCCACCTCTGCCTGCCGAGGACACCCCCTGCCTGCGGAGGACAGTCCACCGCACCCGGCTTCCAGCCATCAGCGCCGGAGCTTCCACCGTTTGCCATCGGGGTTCTTAGTTCTGTTCTACTATTGTTATAATTGCTGTTGTTTTTTTGTCTGTCCTGTTATATTTACTAGTAAAGGACTGTTATTCCTTTTCCCCATAGCTCTGACTGAAAAGTTTTATTTTTAATCTTCCAAATTATAATAACATGGAGGGAAGGATTCAAATTCCTCATTTCCTAGAGAGGCTTGCCTCTCCATAGCAGATACCTGTCTTTTCAAAACCAAGACACATCTAAACCAGAGAATGGAGAAACCCCCCCCACATTCCTGAATTATCTTATCTAGATGTGATCAGAGCTCCAGGGGAGGAATTTATTGAACCTCTGTTATCAGAGAGTGTGAGACTGAATGGAACCACCAGAAGATTGATTTGCAAGATAAAATGGTTGGGGGGGAATGTAGTGGTGTGAGAGTTGTTTTATTAAGTTATTTTGCAAGATTTTTGAATTATTTTTGTAATGGTTCAGTCCACTGTACCCCCTTGTGTTTTGTAATAGTTTTCCCCCTTATAAGTTGGTTGTTTAACCAGACGTTTTCTGTCAGTCATTCCTTCCCTGCACCTGTCCCTGTCAGTTCCCCACCTCTCCTTGTGGTCGCCCTGTCAGTCACTTCAAGACCCTTCTCTGGATTCTGGAAAGATCCAGGAGAGGTGTCGAGTGGTAGGCTGGTGCCCGGGGAATCCCCTCCTACCCTCCTGTGATTTGTTAGTGGTTCAAAGGTTGACACCCCTGTTACCACCCATGTTCCCTGGTTGGCTGACCCGTTGTCAGCCCTCCCCCGTTTATAAGTGGCTGTCAAGCTTTGATCTCTGCTCTCTCTGGGCAGCAGTGGTCTGAGGCGGAGCTCTTTGCCGGACTCCCCTTAATAAACTACCTTCTACCCTGCCTAAAGAGAGACGACTCTTTTTCCGTCGCCACAGTCGCAACTCCATCAGGTCCACTCGCTGGTGTGGGGAACCAAGAACCTACCAGGAGGAGGTTACTCGCCCTGCCTGTAACCCCAACCGATCCTCGTAGTAGCAGTGCGGAACTGAGCTAGCCTGCACGCCTGCCAGGCGTGAGAGGACTGCTATAGGGGAAGTTGAAACTGATCAGAGGAACATCTAAAACTCAAGAAGAATGTTTGAATCATGCATGAGAATTTATGAATTGTTGGAGTCCCAGAAACTTAGGATTTGGGGTTTTAGTGTACAGTAGTGCATATGAGTTAAGATAGAGGATTTTGGGTGTTGTTGAAGTCCTTCTTCACCTTCTTCCTTCTTCTTCATGGATTTAGGTGGCTTTCTGTAACTGGGTGAAAGAGGTTCGCATTGTGGGCCTTGGGTGGTCATCATTGGGTCAAAAACATAAATAATATAGGTGTCTGAAATATACTCCCTCTAGCCACCCCCCGGGCTCTAGCTAGCTCAGTTGTTCAGGGGTTTTAGGGAAATATATTTCATAGAGACAGAATAAAGATTTCAAAAGAGTGGCTCTCACCCCCAGCTTCCGTCCAAGCTTTATTCTCAATGTGATGTTCCAGGAGAGCCAGGAGAGAGAGAGCGAACAGGAAGAGACGGGGGTTTATCTAGTTTTTGGGCCAAGGAAAGATATTGGCCCTGAGCCAATAGGGTCAGGAGTAGGTAAGATAGGGAAGAAGGGTTAAACTACATGACACAAGCTTCAGGGGGACTCTGAGGGGAAAAACCATTCCTCAGAGGAAAACAACAGGTGTCACCTTGGTATTGGGCAATTATCGCTTAAAAGACCTTGGAAAGAATTAGAAGCTCTCCATTTTACCACGTTTCCCTAGCTTGCTAGTTAAGCTCACATCTCGTGAGCCTGTAAATACTGTAAATAGAAAAGATCTAATAAACATTCCAAGTCCGATCTTCATCTTAGTTCCCATGATATTCATCCTGACCTCGGCAAGGGATAAAAGAAGCCTAAACTGTCACAAAGAATATGCAACAAGCTGGTGCTTTTAAGAAATGAGTTTTTGTTAGCAGGTGTGCTCTTGGCTGAATGCCATGTCACCCAGCTGTACTATTTTGCTTTATTCTGTCTCCTAATTCTCTTTTTTTTTTTTATTATCATTAAACTTATAAATTTTACCAAGAAAGTGAACCTCATTTTTCACAAGCCTTAAAGGAGGCTTGTGACTGTATCCAGGTAACAGATCTCCTGACTCGAGCTAGGGAAGATTTACAGGACCCCTATGCCAAACAGGGAAAAGGTGTTTATTAATGGATCTTCAAGGATAGTGAGACATTAATTTTGAAGAATTTTTAGGAAAGTTAAGATAATAAGTTGCTGAATTAGCTGAAGTAGATAGGTAAGCTTTGTTCACAGTTAACAGAAGCCGGATCTTAGATAAGATGTCCTGGATTTAGTAACTCATTGCTTGTCAGCTTTATGTTTATGTAGCTGTGCTTGTAATGAAAAACAGAATGTGGTAAATAGGACATAAGATAGCTGCAGATTTCCTGCTTAAAGAACCCATTCAACACAGGAAATGATAAGTTCTACCAAGGATTCATTTGTCACAAATGCATGGAAAAGGTAGAAAGGTCAGGACGAGGAAGACTCATCTTACTTCCTCATTTTGGGTGACCCCCTCCCCAGAAGAGATCCCCGACTCATTTTAGGAAACAAAGTACGCATGCTTAATAGCCTTTTTGTCAATTAGCATACAAAGTGAGGAATGGGAGGTGACAGGGGTATGAATATGCATTTGTATTTTGGATATTCAACACTTCTGTAAATAAAAGGCTTTGTAATTACCTGTGAATTTCGCAGTGTGTATTAGGGAGTTATCCCGTGTGCTGCCCAGCCATAATAAACATACACTTTCTAACTTTAAACTGTTAGAGAGTTTTTGTCCGTCACAGTTGGGTATCGATACTAGATCAATACCCATATTTCTTTAATAAGTCAAGAGAGTTGTTCAAGATGTACTGCCTTGGGTCTTTTATTTTAGCAAAATGAGCTATTGAGGGGTGCCTGGCTAAAGTTAATAGCCAGACTACAAAAGAATTTGCAAGGTAGGGAAATGACCTTGAGATATATGTCCTTTCCATAGATGTCTGTTGTATTTTGCTGAGATGCCCTGGGCAAAAGGGCTTAGATATCCTCTGGTAGTGGTATGCCAGCTGGCAGGGTGGCCAGAGGCGTTTCTAGTCCCTTCACCAACTATTTGATCAGTTAACAAATGATTTCTGAATATGGGATTGTGAAGGCAGTGGAATTGGGGGGGGAAATGACGACTCATTTTACAGGGGAATCCTTTAAGGGATTATGGCTGCTTTGAGAATTCAGTGGGATGTCCATACTCCCTGGCACCCTGAGAAATCAGGTAAAAAGGATTTTTATAAATGAGGAGGTACTTGTTTATTCCATTTACAAATGATGAGACGTTAATTTTGAGGAACTAAGGATTTTTAGGAAAGTTAAGATAATAAGTTGCTGAATTAGCTGAAGTAGATAGGTAATCTTTGTTCACAGTTAACAGAAGCCGGATCTTAGATAAGCTACCCCGGATCTTGTAACTCATTTCTTGTCAGCTTTATGTTTATGTACTTGTCCTTGTAATGAAAAACAAAATGTGGTAAATAGGACATAAGAAAGCTGCAGATTTCCTGCTTAAAGGACCCATTGAACACAGGAAACTGTAAGTTCTACCAAGGAATCATTTGTCACGAATGCATTGAAAAGGTAGAAAGGTCAGGACGAGGAAGACTCATCTTCCTCATTTTAGGTGACCCCTCCCCAAAATAGACCCCCGACTCATTTTAAGAAACAAAGTACGCATGCTTAATAGCCTTTTTGCCAATTAGCATATGAAGCGAGGAATGGGAGGTGACAGGGGTATGAATATGCATTTGTATTTTGGATATTCAACACTTCTGTAAATAAAAGGCTTTGTAATTACCTGTGAATTTGGCAGTGCGAATTAGGGAACTATCCCGCGTGCTGCCCGGCCGTAATAAACATACACTTTCTAACTTTAAACTGTTAGAGAGTTTTTGTCCGTCACAGTTGGGTATCGATACTAGATCAATACCCATATTTCTTTAATAAATCAATGAAGCAATTTATTAATTTTCTGTTTGGCAAAAAGCGGGCAAGTCAGCGCTGGGTATGTGCAGGAGTCTGCGCTCCACCAACACGTACCCCAAATGTTAGTTCTCATGAGTTTTTATTCCATATATTCATTTATATGCATAAGCATTTCTCATCAGTTCTCAGTAGCCCCCCCCCCTCCTTCCCCATTATCGGTTATTGTCTTTGTCTACATGCTGCATATGCATGGGGTCTTCCTTAGTGGTCTTTTAGCTCTCTCTGGTGGTCGGTGGTCGTTGGAGGGAAGGCAGGGTTCTTCTTTTATTTTTGCTGATTTTTAGATTCCCATGCAATTTTGTTTGCGTAAGCAATTTACACGTTTGCTCAATTTTCCACCTATTGTTTACTATATCCTTTCCAGTTGTTTCCTCTCTAGCCTTATCTGGCAGTTTCTCAGAATTCATCTTCCCATGGTACAATCTTATAAATATTTTTTTTTTTTTTTTACATGAATCACAACTATACTTTTCACAGAATGAATGGAGAAATAAAAAAAAAAACAAAAAAACCCACCCTTTGAAGCTGGTGGCAGCAACTTAAGATGCCATGTGTATGACTTTTGCCATTAGCTTTGGCAAGAATAAGAGCCAAACCAGAGGGAATATTCAGTTGTTCCCCTTTGAATTGTTTGGGATTCTTACTCTGTTAATTTTCAATGTTGTGGGGAAGTGAAGATGTATATTTAAACCAGCACGTGGCCAAGATACTGTCTTGTGAAATCTCTGACAGGAAGTCAAGTTAGCACAGATGCTGCCTTTGGACTTTGCTGTTCATAACATCTAGCCACGACCGCAGGAACAGCAGTCAGTACAGCTGAACACAGGTGGACCCATCACACTCGGGTCAAGATCTCTAAGGTCCCAGAAATTTGGACTCCTCAACTGGAGGAAAAGGATGGGAGACCTCAGCTATCAGTAGCCATAGACAAAGACCTCTAATGATTAATGGACTAATATGAACTGTCATTATCTACTTTATTCTCTGTATTTACTTGCCACACCTGGTACAAGGACTAGATGTAGAAAAGTCAGGAAGGAGTGTTTCAAATGTTCCAGATTGTTTAAAAGAGTTAAGTTAATAATAACTAGGGTTTGTAAATACAAATTGATAAATAAGAAGAGGAGGGATTGAGAGGGAAGATGTGTCTGAATGCCTTTACAGACAATTTGATGGATGTTAATGTTTTTGAAGTGGGTCTTAATGTTTCTACTGGTAGCAGGTTTGTTACCAGGCCCAGACAGTTTGGGTCCTGAAAGAGACAAGGGTCTGCACAAGCTTGAACTTCTGGACTTTGAGGGAAAATGACAGGTACAAGGGGGGATGTGTGGTAGGTGGTTCGGGAAGGCTGTACCTTCCCAGTACCTCAGTCAATGGGGAAAGGAAGAGGGCAACATGCGGCCAGGAGTTTAGGATAAACCAGAGGCTGCACCCCCCCCCCCCCCCCCCGAAAACTCGAGAGAAAACCCCGTGGGCATGTGCCCCAGTGGACCCTCTCCCTTTATTTGAATAAAGTTGCAGGACTTCTCTGTCTCCTTTTTGGCCATAAACTTCTTGCGTTGGTGGATTTTCCTGGCAGCAAGATTGTCAGATTATATTTTCAAGGGTTTTTGCTTTGAGGGATTTTTAAAAAATAATTGTTTAGAACAGAAACTGACATGTATTTCTTAATGGTTTTCCCCAGCACTTCAGACGTGCGATTGACCCAAGGTGACTGCCAAGCTAGGAGCCATAAGGCTCACCTGTTCCTCAAACGCAAAGGCCATCAGCAAGAAAAAACGCAAGTCACACGATGATAGAAAAGGGAACCTGCATTTTTCTCAACAGCGCCTCAACGTGCTGCGGTTTCAGTATTCAAAGTCAATGCAGCTGCACCACTTCAGCGTGTTTCCTCGCCTTCCCTTGGGCACAGCTGCAGGCGGGGAGGTTCTAAATGAGATCGAGGAACTGCTGCAGCATGCAAAAGAAAACAACTATTTACAGATTTATTTTAAAGGTTCCTTTTTGATATTAAGGGCCCTTCTCTCGGTCCCTTCTCACAGCCCCCAAGTGGAGTGCAGGCCTTCCCTCAGCAGGTCTGCAGTCCTGACGGGGCCTGGCTCCAGGTAGAGCCCTGCCATCGGTCCCATAGGGCTCCCTCGATTGGAATTATGCGGCTGACTAGCCCCGTGGAAGCCAGTTTGGTTTTTTTTGCAGCTGTCCTAGCAGGGGCGGGGCAGGTAGGAACAAGTTAGAAAGGTACGCGTCCCCTTTAAACACCTTCCCCTCCTCCCTCCCACGTGGTGTAAGGCTGAGGTGGGGATTGTGCGATGAATCTCTTCTGTTTCTGTCGCGGTGTAGAGGAGCTGTGCGTGAAGTGAGAGTGAGTACTTGGGTTCTTTTGTGTGTTTAGTTAGGGCTGTTGCCGTGTTCTCTTTTCTCCACCCCCAGCTGTAGGGCGCTTGGAATCTCCTAGCCTGGTGTGAGAGAAGCGCGCTGGGTAACCGTGTAGTGAGGCTTTCCCTTTTTCTCGAGTGTCCGCTATGCTCTGTGGGAGAAATGCCCTGCCGTGGAACGGGCCTGGAGCGGGAGTAGGAGCCGCTGCCATGTTGGGGGGGCAAAGAGGATTTGAGTGAGGGAGAAAATGGTGGTGGGGAACCGCCCAGCTCCGTTCACTCCGCACTGGGATCAGGCCCTGCCCGCTGATGACCCCCCCCGATTTTTTTTTTTTTTTTTTTTTTTTTTTTTTTTTTTTTTTTTTTTTTTTTTTTTTTGGTGTATGTTGTGTTGTCTTTCTTTCACCGTCGGTAACCTGCATCCTTCTTGCTGCCACTCTGCCTTGGGAGGACCTGGGTGTTTTTGCCCGCGCCCCTCTGCCGGGCCCTCGCTCCTTTCCCTTGGGGTCCAACACGAGCCATAGAAAAGAGGAAGAGGAGAGGAAAATGGCGGCAGGCATCCGCCTATCTGGTGTTCCTAGTTCGTACTCCCTTGTCTTTCTCATGTTACTTTCCCTTGTCTTCGCTTGTCCAGTTTCATTCCACCCTTGCTCTCCCCGGTGCTTCGGTGTCCTCACGCTCTGCTTGCTAGTTTCTCACGAGGGGACACCCACCCCACCCCATTCCTTTTTCCTGTAGTTTCCGCCCCCATCTTCCTCCATATTGCTACTCTCCCTTCCTGGTATGGACGCTGGAGTTGTCCTCTGCAGGTATCCTGCCCTCCGCGTATCAGACTTTTCTTGTTCGGCTTCCTTATTTCGTGTCATTGCTGTGCTTATTTTTGCATTGTCCCGTTCCAGCTCTCCTCTGCCTGCCTCCGTCCTGTAGTGTGGTTTATGTGTGCTTCCCATACCCTGTTTCATTTTCAGTGCTACAGCTTCTATCGTTGTGCTCCAAACTATTACGATAGAATTTACTTTAGAACCACATTTGTTCCGTTATTATTATTCAGACTGTTTTTTCCTTTGCACATAATTTATTTCATTGCCAGTTTAAAAACACTGCTATTCGTTTTTCTTTCCTGAGGTATGCTTCTTTAATACTTTATTAGCCTTTCCTAGCTAGTTTATTTTATACAGTTTCTCCCTGTGATGCTTCTTTTTTATTCTGAAATCACAAATGAGCTATTTATTTGTTAGTTTTTAGTAGCAGGCAAGATGTTCAACTGATGTATCTAATCATGTTTGTGTACTAGAGATGTAGAAGTACACCTGGCAGCATGCATTCAAGGGAAGTTGCATTAAAGTGGAAAGTGTCCACTTGTCTAGTAAATGAATATATTGTAGTGACTGTGGTAAAGTGGCAATGGAAATATTAATTGCAGTACTGTAGTTCTCTGTAACTCAGATATTTTCAGACTTTTGTATTACTGATGGGAACTTTAGCTTCATCTGTGACAACTACGCAGCTGTTACTTGCATTTTCAGCTAGGCAGAATGCTCATGTAAATATATGTAGTGCTGGGGCCTTAATTGTTTATATTTATGAATGTTATGTTGAGAATTCATCTGGACACCAGTTTTGTATTGCTTTTTTTTTTATTATAGTATCTACTATACCTGGGAGAATATGAAACAGGTGAAAAACTGTCCTTTTGTAAGTAGTTCAGAATCTAAAATACTGCATATAAGGCAGTCACAGCAAAAAGGGGAGGAGCTATAAAAGGGAAGGGTGTTTGTGATTACATCTACAATGTGTATTAAAGGTTATATGAAAAGGCAGGAAAGTCTTCAGGAGGGTTTTGAATAAGATGAGCCTTTATAAACAGGTTTGAAGATTCCTTTCTAGCCATAATGGGATGTATTCCTTGTATAGTGGTCTCATGTTATCTTTCTCTTCCTAGAATGCCTAAGTCAAAGGAACTTGTGTCTTCAAGCTCATCTGCCAGTGATTCAGATAGTGAAGTTGACAAAAAGGTGAACATTATATGCAGTTTATAACTACTGTATTAACTGTTATGTTTCAGGCTGGGGTTAAGGTATTAGTTGAGTGTTATATCACAAGATGCATGTTATTCCGTATGATTTATCTGACACTTAAACCCCAAACACCCCCTCCCAAACCAAACCCCAACCCCCCAGATTATGGTTTGGGTGGATGCTTTTTGCTTTGCAGTACACTTTTTTCTTAAGATGCATTTTCCTTAATGTTTTTCTGTATGGTATATCTAGCCACAAGCTTCCTGGAATTCTTTGCTGATTTGTAGCAGGTGATAGATGGCTTCTGTTTTAGCTGCCTCTGGCGGCAAGAATTTGAACTAATTTTGAGGACCCCCCCCCCCACCTTCATTTGGATATCTGGAACTTGCAAGTCCAAAACAAAAACCTCCACTTGCCTTGTCGTCCATGTGCCACTTGCTTATCTTGCTCACATTCTTTTTTATGTTTCAGTCTTATGTTTACTGTAATACTATCTGCTAGTTTCTCACTTAAAAGCAGAGCCAACTGGAATGTTTTTGAGTTGATAATTTTAACATTAACTGTTTTAAATGCATAAATGTAATGTTTTCATTTATTTTAATAGTGACTTAATTTATAAATTTGTATAGATGTGTCAGTCATTGCAAACAAATTGAATACATCAGTCAATTTATCTTTTTAAGAAATGCTAGGTGGCAATGCAGGCATTGGGTCTTTTAGTGTGGTTTGCAAAGAGACAGTCTGATTTACCGACTTGGTTCAAATGTGAAAATGTGACTTGGTTGCACCTAGCAAATTAGGTATGTTGTGAAATCTTAATATAAGAGAAAATAGGTGATTTTTTTGGTGGTTGTTGTTGTTCAGGAAATATATTCCTGATAAGACATAGTCTAACAATCAACTTCAGTAGACAGTCAGGTGGTTGGTTTTGGTTTTTTTTTTTTTGGTTTTTTTAATGACAACTTCCCATAATTTTTTGAGCTGTTTGTCTTTAAAAGAGGTTATCTACAATATGATTCTAGCAGGTGAGAATAATTTTTGCTATTTTTGTATTATTCTTTCTTTATGTTGGGCATGATTACTATATAACCATTAGTGGAAATGTAGCATGCTCTGTATCATCTACTAATAAAGTAATCTGATTTGCAGGTGATATCACCTGAATGTTTTACAAACATGTTTAATTTATCATGCTATGAACAGAGATTGGACTTCAATTTTAAAAAATTCTCTTGGATTTGATTTTTCAGATCCTTTTTTTTCATTATCTTATCTACTTTTTTTTTAACCTGAGTTATTAGCTGTTCCCCATTTTTCATTGCACTTTCTGAAAAGTGAAACTTCTATCAGACTTTAACATTTTAATTAAAACTGACAGTATTACTGCACAAAGAAAGTAAGCTTTTTGAAATGTATTTTGATCTAATTAATTCCTTTTTAAAGCCAAATTATTATGGTAAGCATCACTCAGAGCAGAAATAGTCTTATTTGAAGATTTATTTTTTGTTGTTCCCATCTAAATGTACAGTATTGGATTCCTGCCTTCACAGGAGGAAGGTGTTAATGTGTATTGCATAATAGTAGTTTGTGACCTCTAACATAAACTTTTTTTATAACTTATGAGTTGTGGTTCATGAATTTTTTTTATTCTTGCTCCAAGGCAAAGCGGAAAAAGCAAGTAGCTCCAGAAAAGCCCGTTAAGAAACAAAAAACTGGTGAAAGTTCAAAAGGTGCAGCTTCTTCTAAGCAAAGCAGTAACAGAGATGAGAATATGTTTCAGGTAAAATTGATGACTCTTAAAACCTAGTTAAGGTAACCATTTATATAATAATCTGTAGAAATTTTATGAGGCTATGTGACTATCATGATAGCATAAAGCTTGGTCCCCTGAAGTTTTGGTTGAAGGGGATTATGATGCTAGCATGCAGATGAGATGCTGAGAAAAAGCACTGTTAGGTTTCAATAGAGTAAAAGAATCAGAGTTGTGGTAATTGATTCTAACCCTCATGTCTTTGCATATGGTAATTCTCCAGGTAGTAATTTTGTCTGTAAATATTAGATCAGGACAGTCTTAGAAACCCAAAATATGGACTCTTAATTCCTATTTAGCTAGATCAAGGAAACTTGGCTACTGTCTTCTAAGACAATATCTTGGAATAAGTTTTGCTTGTTCCTTTATGATGCAGGTTTTTCTCACTGAAAATCCAAAAATATAGCAATTTTTGACATTGTCAAAATAGGATGAATGTACATTTTTTCAGTAGCCAGAAACATTTGTGAGTTCAGGGTATTGCATATCCTGGGCTTAGCTGAGGAAGCAATGAATGCTGAAAACTGTGCAAGAATATGCATAGCTCAGAATTCCTTTTTTTAGGGGTGTAGATCAAGATTTATTAAATGTCTGACTAGCTGGCTTGAAAGGGGCAGAGAATGAGAAAGGGACTTAAATTCTCAGAGACTTTGACATAACTCTTCACAAACTTTAGAATCAGAGATGCCTAATAAGATGGTTCCAACACTGAGTAAGGTAAAAGAAATGGTTTTGGGCTGTAGCTGTGCAAAGTAATATATGGGGGGAAATTAGTGAAGGCCTGTGTCAATTTTCACTTTCCTCTATATGTAGTTGGAGGGAGAGCTTCAATTTAAGACCCTGGGCATAACTACTTGGACTTGTCCATTGAAGAAAGAATATAATACATTTAGTTCTGCTGGGGCATGATTTGATCCATGTAGGAAAAATGAGATAGTATCTTCTGCATCTAATGAGGGGAACTGCATTTAGAACTCAAACATGGCATAAAGCCTATATGTTTGGGATTTTTTTTTTGTAGTAAGTTCAGAAATTGCAGCCTTGGGGAAAAAATAATTTTAATGCCCTCTCAATGAAAAAAAAAGAGAAAAAAAAACCAACAAAGCAACCCAGCAAACCACCATAACCAAACCAACCAAAGCAAAAAAATTTTCAAATAAAAGCAAAAGTATTTGTGTGCTCTGATTTCTTTCAACCTTTTTTGACCCGAGGTAATAAGTTACTAAAAACAGACAGTACAGGACTGTCACGAGCTGCTCATACAAGCGGGAGTCGTGATGGTTCGTTTATCGATCTCAGAGTGCAAAACACAACATAGTGGGGATTTCAGTATTAATCAAAACAAATGCACCTTTTATTGATTGACCACAGCAAATGCGATAGAAGGATTGAGAGAAAAAGATAGAGAGGAAAAAGGGGATATAGCTACCAAATGTGGAGATGAAGTCCTCATGGTCTGGTCAATGGATCTGCCTGTCACATCGGGGAGAGTCTCTCAAAGTCTCTGGTTAACTCAGGGGTTTTTATTATAGTCCTCCATCGCGGGGGGAACAGGTAATAAGAATAAGTCTGTTGAAGCCACCAAGGGGGAACAGGTAGTCCATGTTCTCAGCAGTAAGCGAGAGCCATTGTCTTCTTGGTCCAATGATCACGCCTCCAGGCAAACATCTCGCTTCAGTTAAGTCAGTCCCCACCCCCTGAATTAGGGTTGCAGGGGTCTCATGTCTCAGTCCTTGAGAGGGGCTTTGTATAGAGGTCTCAATCTCAGTCCTTGGGAGGGGGCGTCACTCTCCATCTGTCACGGTGGTTGTGAAGCAGATGAGGGATTTTCCTTGGGGGACCACCAAAGTTACCTCAGAAAGTCCACTTGGCCAAGAGGTGGGGAAATTCATAGGATAGTGTTGTAAAGCAGGTGCAAACTTCAGGTACAGTATTGCCATTACACTGCTCAAAGCCAGTGTACCGTGGCGTGGTGACACAGGAAAATGCACCTGCGGACGATTGGCAAGCATCCACCTCTAGCAGGCCAGAACTGCAGTGGGGTCCTCAGGGTCCTCGCAATGATCGTGAGGCAAATGAGGGGAACTTCAGACTGACTTTTACAAGGACGCATATTACTCTAAGAGCAGGATTCTTCCAGTGTTGACTACAAAGCAGAAAAAAATTTCAGTATCATCCTGACCTAAACCATCAGTGTTCCTAAGTTTCTGCCTGCCTTTAATTACTCAACAACAAAAGTTTTTTTAGATTGTTTGCGTTATGTGTGTTCTTTTTTCATGCAACATCAGCTTGTGTGTTAACTAAGATGCACCTCTTTCAGTGTAGAAATAACACTGTAGGTCTGAGGATGCTCCCCCTCTCCTTTCTAACCAAGGGAGCATGCTAGATGATGTAGTTGCATGTTAATTGTGTAGGTATTATTTTGTTCGTTCTATGAATATTAATAATACTAGAATCTCATTTCTGCTTCCCCATGGTAATAAAAATGATCTGTGTGCAAGTGATTTTGCAGCATAACTTACAAGTGTCTTCAGTCGATGGAAATGAGGCTGTAAAGCATTTATATGATAGTCAGAAATTCTGTGGCATCCATATTGTGTCTGGGAATGATAGCAACTGACATGAAACTTAGTGGTTTGCTGTTCTACACCTTTGGGCTGTGTTCTTAAAGTATACAGCTTCCTTTAATATTGAACTCATTGTGACTGCTGTATTTAGAAGATTGAGCATTTTCATAAAGATCTACACTTGATTATTTTTGTTTGAAACTAACATTGGTATAATGGTATTCTTGAAACTAATTATGAAGAATAAAGTAATTGTAAGAAGAAGGGAATTAAGTATAAGAGACCAAGTATATTTTATTTATTTACATCATGGTCTTTTTAGGTTTTATAGATAGCCTGGTATACTTTGGAATTTGTTAAAGGATTTGAGTGCAGTTGGGCTATGGAAATTTTACCTTACTCCTATTTGTTGTGTATTACTAGAGGCCCTAACGACAAGCATTATTCATGTTACATTAGATTCCTGTTTGTGGCTTCAAGCCAATGTGAGTTGTTCATCATGTACCTTGGTTACTTTGACAAATCCTGTCATCCTATGCCTGATTTGGATTAGGTTTGTTAATGCTGATGGGTTAAAGTATTAATACTAATTATCCAGAGTGGAACCGCATTACATGTTTGGGCATTTCACAGAAATTGTTACTTGAAAAGTAGTTTGCCTGTTGCATGTGTGGCTCTTCCCCCCCCCCTTAATTTAAGTTTGGGTCAAATTTGCTTTTTTCACCTGTGAGAAATAAGTTCTTAATTTTCCTGGTGTAATATCTTTACCTATTATAGGCTCCTGAAAGTAGGTAATATATGTTTGTGATGCTCTGGAATGTGTGTCATTGTTTAGCAATAGTATTCTCCAATTTAGTCCTTGCACAAAAAAACCCACCACCCATGTGACACTCCTTCTTCCCCCCCATCCAACTGGAGGCACAAAAGGCAAAGATCATGGGTTGACATAAGAACAATTTACTGGAAACAGCAATGAGATAAGAAAATGAACAGTAACAACGATGTTAATAACAACAATGATGTTAATAACAAAAGTATACAAAAGAAGTTATTTACATGGAAAGCCCCCAGCAAGGAACAATACCAGACAGCTACCCTGTCATGTTATCTTGACTGGAAGGAACCCCCTCTCCTCGGAAGCAACAGTCTCTTTCCCCTGCCTCTAGCAGTGATGAGAAGTGTTATGGAATAACCTCCCTGTCTTAGCCATGCCACCTGATGGCTACTTCAGAAATTAACTCCATCATGGCTGGAACCAGGACATTGTGAAATGCATCAGTGACCACCTAAGTTTCAGAATTAATTTGCTTAAACCAATTTGCTGTATTACAGATCTACTGTTTGCAGGTCTCTCTATTCTAGAAGTTTATATTAGCTTATTGTGCTTCTTCTAATGCTATACCTATGGTAAGAAAGAAGGATATTTTTTGCTGTTTTTTTTCTTCAACAATATATATACAGTTTAATCAAGGGAAATAGGAAGAAAAATGGTGAAGAAGATGGTTGCTGAAACTCATACAGGAAGTCAGTTGCATAGCTGTGAAACAAACCTAGACACAGTTCAGTGTATTTTACTGTAAGAAATGGAAACCTGGAAATAATGCTTATAGTATCTTGTGTTTAATTTAAAAGAATAATATGTCTAAGGAGCTGTAATATTTAATAGAAAGCTGATGTGTTTTCACCCCAGCCAGCAACCAAGCACTGCACAGCCAAACAAGGAATTCATTCATTGTTTCCCATGGGCAGGCAGGTGTTCAGCCATCTCCAGGGGAGCAAGGCCCCCATCGTGTGCAACAGTGACTTGGGAAGATAAATGGCATCACTCCAAATGTCCCCCTGTTCCTCCTCCTTCCCCCCACTTTATATACTCAGCATGATGGCATATGCTCTGGAATATCCCTTTAGTTAGTTGGGGTAACCTGTCCTGGCTGTGTCATCTCCCAGTCTCCCATGCACCCCCAGCCTCCTTGCCATTTGTGGCTGTATGAGGACCAGAAAAGGCATTGGCTCTGTGCAAGCCAAACTTTCTGGGAAGAAAATGAACTCTACCCCAGCCAAAACCAGCACAAAACCATATGATTTTGTTTATGAAGGTTGAACAGCAGCTACCCTGCTATTAATTAATGCAGCCCTTGGAATATTAATGTGTTGTTACAGAGATACAAAGGTGTCTTAGAGGAGTGAAATTATTCTAGGTCAATCAGCTGCTGCATGGAAAAAGAATTTGTCGGAAATTATTTAGTGCCAGAATTGCAGGTAACTGAACTTCAGGAAACATCACTTTGCTTAGCCAAAAGCTAGGTCTGAATTTTTTAAACAGTACTTTGAAAGCCTATATAAAGCTTTTCAGCAGTGGCAACAGTTTTGCATTGAGTTTACCTAAACATTTGAAATTTAATGTGAGCATTCAGCTGAAATCTAGACAGTGTTGTAAAATCTAACAATTTTAGCATTTTCATATGGAACTGTTTACATTTAAGGTAGCCTTACTGACTGAATAAATGTTGTGTACTTTGTATTATTGCCCCTCACCTTACTGTAGTTGAATTAAGACATGAGCCTTATCTTTAATAGTCAAATTTTGCACCATTTTACTGTAAATTCTTTAAGTAAATCTGGAGTTACTTGGCAATGGACTAATAGTCTTTGATAGATTTGGGGGAAAAAAAAAAAAATAGGTGTTGAGGAGTACTACCACTTGAAGCTGGTTATAAGTGACCTTAAAAGTCACTGAAGCATTATAGGGAAAACCAATAAATTTTGTTCATGTAGGCTATTTAGGATATCCTTTTCCAGCAGTGCTGATGGACTTGGACATGTTACCAAGTTTGGTCTGAAAGAACTCAGCTACCATGACATAATACCTTATTTTTGAATGTTAAATTTGTAGTGCTGTGAAAGTATTTAATAAATCAATCGCAAAATGCTATTTTATAAACTTTTTATTTTAAAGGATGCTTTGAAGTAGGAAAACAACTGCTTCAGGCTTATGCTATTTCAAGAGGTCCTAATTGTTCAAAAATGAATTTTAGAGCTAAAATAGCATGATCTGCATAAGAAGAAAAAATAGTTTAAGCAAGCACAAAGCCTATTTGTTTACGTGAAATAACTTTTATGACTTTGTTTTGCTGGTGGGTAGGGTCAGCACCAGACACAGACACCAACTTAAGGAATAGTGTCATTTACTATAATGCAAAACTGCAAAGAATTACAAAAGGATAAGCTAAACAATGCACCTAATCATTACTACAGAAGATTGCCTATAGTGATTAAGAAAGATAAATCGCCAGTTACCCTAATAATTTACATCTTCATCCAGATATCCTTTAATCATCAGCTGGGGGAAGCTGTCACAGCCAAGGACTGGCTAACCACTCCCAGTAACTGGGAAATTCTGTGGTGCATCCACCTTGCAGGCAAAGAGGCTTCTGACTTTGCTGTGAGAGTAGCCCAGCTTTCATAATAAAAAAGCTACCATTACTTCTAATGTGGGAACATATGGTTTTATTCTCCTGTTAAGTTTCTCCCAAAGCCTGCCCAGGGCTCAAGGAGGAACCAGGGGAGTTGTCTTTGATCCTACACCCCAGACAAGGCCAGATGTGGCCTTGTCTGGTTTCTAAATACAGAAAGGTAAATACATGTTTTGCCAGAGTGGATACATATATCATATTGCTAATAATACTTCATTAATGAGTGGATACATATAACATTTGGTTGGAAGGTTCATCTAGAGGTCAACTTTAGCTCAGGGCCTGTTGCTCAGGCCTTAGTACTTCAGATTTAAGCATTTGTGGATGGTTTTAGTTGATTGGCGAGTTGCTCATGCTTTCTGGTTAGACCTAATGCTAGTAAGATGTGTTTTGTCCCCATGTAAATTATGTCAAAGTGCAAGATGTATAAATTAAGGAAGGTGAAAACTAAAACTAATGTTTTACCAGGAAGGAATATTCTCTTTTAAAAATTGTTTAATTTATGTTTTCTTTCTTCACAAAGTGTGTCCACAAGGTACATACAAAATACTAAGATTTTTTTTTACATTAATTGTTTAACTGTGCTTTTATTATTATCAAATCTCTGATTCTCAAATTCACATTATATTTTGAATTTATGTGAACAAATAGTTTTTTAATCAATTTTTTTCAAATTTGATAAAGCCTAAATAATGTAATATATAGTGTGCCTGTTGTCTCTTTTCCCTTTGCCCTTTCTTCAGAGAATAAAAAAGAAAGCCCTCATAATTCAGTTAAACCACTGTGTGAAAATCTGATATTTTAAAGTCATTTCATACTATTTCTATGTTGGTAAACTTAAAGTATTTGGATAGGGTTTTTTTTGGGAACATTTGGTACAGTCTTTTAACCACAGTTCTAAAAGAGTGTCCCAATGAACTGGTGGAAGCAGGCATGGGGCAGTTGGTGGCTTACTTCTGTTTCCATCTGTATTTACTGTGTTTTAAAAAAGAAAAAAAAAAGGCATGGGGGAGGGAACAAGTTAGAAATTGGGCCCATCTCATGTGAATATCTAATTTGATTTCTGTACATATGGAATGGACTAAAACTTAGATTTGGGGGTAGAACTCCTTCTTCCCTGTTTGTTTACAACTGTTACTAACAAAGATGGTTATAATAGAGACAAAACTTTATTTCAGAAAACAGTAAATTAGTGGGTTTTGTAAGATATAAGCTTGTTAAGGAGACAGGCATTTTCATGTTCTAGGAGAGAGCTACTTTGCATTGATCATTAAATCCTGAATGCTCAACTGGTTTTAAATCATTCATCTATTTATACTGAAATTACTTATTTGCCTACTGATTGCTCTGAATTAAGCTCTTGATGTAGTTGTTTTACTGGTGTTTAAAATAAGCTGCAGTGTGCAATGTCACATGTACGTGTCTGATACTGCTGGGAAAAGTGAATGCTGTAATATGTAAAATATCTAAAAAATATCATTATATGCATTTTGACAGATTGGCAAAATGAGGTATGTCAGTGTTCGGGACTTTAAAGGAAAAGTCTTAATTGATATTAGAGAATATTGGATGGATCAAGAAGGTGAAATGAAGCCTGGCAGAAAAGGTATTGTTTTGCTTCATGTTATTTTGTATTAAAACATTGTCTGCAGTTTGCTAGAGATCTTTGTGTATCAGATTTCTATACTTTGTTACTACATGGTATTTTTAGAGTAATATTTTTACTTCATTAATGATTTACATTTTAACATATAATTAGTTTTATCTGTAGACTGTAAACAAAATCAAAGTGGTTTCATTTGCCTGAGTCTGTTTTCCTAAATGGTTCCTCCATAATTTATGGGAAACAAGGCATCGAATACAAACAGATTTGGTATGGGAGTTATATACATAGCCATACATTTTCCCATTAATTAACTTCACTTCTTGCTTTTATTACAATTGGAGTTCCATGTCAGTTTTTGAGTGCTAGGGAATGGTAATAGTCTCTCCAAAATGTTACTTATAGCTTGTTATTCACAGTCCTTTAAGAAACGTGAGGGGAAAAAAACCCCAGAATTATGGTACTTTAAAAGTGTGTAGAAGTTCAGTCCACAGAGGTATGGCTTTTAGAAGCCAACAGGAACATGGTTGATTTCCTCGTTTCTTTTGTACTGCCTTCTGTCAAGGCCAGCACTGTATTTCTGTGTTTAGCCTAACACTTGTGAATGAATTTGTTATACTGCACTCATTTTCTTTGTAAGGGGATAAGCTAAGGTCTAAAATTTACCTGAAGTGTTTCAAATGAGTAATTTCTTTGTAACCGAGGTGGTTGTTACACTTGAGTAGGTTAAGCATTAATAGACATGACATACACTGTATGAAACCAGCCTTGACAGTAATTATGCAAGATTCTGCACTACAATTTTTTTTTCCCCTAAGTATTTCTTTTTAATGCATTTCAGGTATTTCTTTAAATCCAGAACAATGGAACCAGCTGAAAGAACAGATTTCTGATATTGATGATGCAGTAAGGAAACTGTAAATACAGAGTTATACAGAAACCTTTTATCATTTCAGTTGTTTTAAGTGGTCTTTTTACACTGGCATTTATTTTCTAAAATATTGTTTTCCAAGCTATTGTATATTTATTTGGATTACAAAATGATCTGTAAAATGAATACTTTATGTGTATTAAAAGTGTATTCTGAGTGAGGCTATTTGTGTATACATTACTAAAAGGAAATGTGTTGCTTTCACCTCATAGTATAAAATTAATATGTAAAGCATAGATGTTTATGGCCTTTTGATTGAAGATGCTAGTAAGTTTGCCTAATAGCTTTAATTTTAGTTTTAGTTTAGTTGACCATTAATGTGATTTTTTTTTTCTTCCTGAGGAGATTTCCTTAAATGTCTCCATTTTAATTTTTTTTTTTTTTTTTCTTTCATACTCTTTGGTATTGCCCTGGCAGCTTTCAGCTTTAAGACTTGATACAAACAGTGAATACCTGGTAAAACACATTTTTGTAGATAAATACTGTATTTACTAATTTACTGTATTTATTCAGATGTAAACAGTCCTGAGTATATAGTCTTTTTTGCATTACTTGCATGAAGTGTTATGCTAAGTAATAACATTTGAAAACAAGCCACACACTATTTCTTCCCATTTTTCTATAGCTTGATTGACTTAAAAAATACAATTAGATTTTGTTCTTAGACCCTAGATTTTGAATGTGTTTGTGACAGGACCTTTCACCCCCTGACATGGCAAAAGATTTCTCTACTTCCCCCGTGGCTAAGTTAGGCCGGAATGGTTTGTCTTGTGATGAATTATCTCACCTGAAGACACCCTGAGTCAGCAATAAACATCCTTCCTTGAATGGTGGGAAAGGATAAGCCACAAATAAGTGACTGATAGACAAGCACTTTTTACAACTATACAAGACCACTATGATTTTCATGAAATCAAAAATCTCTTATACATTCTCTGAATGTGTAGAGAATTCTTGACGTCGAGACGTTTGCATTGAGATACTTACCTGGGATTGAGACAAATTAGGAGATTCTTTGCACACCACCATAATTCATTGGTGACATTGGCTCCTAATCTATATTATTTCTTCTCTAGCTGTAGCATAGGTACCTTTATGATTGTGCACTGTATTTTATCTACTAGTACTTCTTTTTGTAAATTTCTTTTTGTGTTATCCTGTGTAGTAAGTAGTCTGTTTAAAGTCTTAAGTCTGTTTTCCTTGGCCTGTGCAATAAATAATTCATGTTGTAATAGGCCTGATCAGTCATTATTAAGAACTTGTGAGCAGGAGTGGGTTTTGGGGTGCTGGTTGCCTCAATAAAGCTGCTGTCTACTGCCAGAAACCTGTAAAGTCACTTGTCTAAGCTTTCCCTTCTCATTCATAACAGTGATGCATAAACTTTTACAGTAATAGACATACCTCAGAGTAAGATAGTATTTAAAAGCTCCAAATGAGAGTATTATGTAAACAATGATGTTTAAAGTAGGCTATAGCAGATTAAACAACCAAAGGGGGTTAAGACTGCTTCAGCCAAGACAGCTGGCTATCGTGCTTCTGCCCTGTCCCCACTGCCTGCCCAAACCATTTAACTTGGCTTGCCTTGTGTGGCTTACATGCGCACAACTGTTGTATTGAATTTCTCGAAGAGCCAGGTGTAATCAGCTCTTCGAGGGTTCAATACCTCTGAGGGTGACCAGCACCTCACAGAAAATGGCTTAAATAACTAGCGAGATGGCATGGTCAAGTATGTCTTGAAAAAGCAAAAAGGTTTTAATAAAAGAAGAAAACAATGTAGAAATAAAAGAATAAAGCAAAGCCGAACACAGTGTTGGGACAGGTCCCACACACCTGCTATAACACCTCGAGAATGCACTGAGAAGCCTTGTGCTCTCCTTTAAGTATTGAACGATTTAGGTGGGTTTTTTGGCAAACAGCCCAATAGAGAATAGCTACTTTTTTGAGGAACAGGTAAAGAGACCTATCAGTATTTTTGTCTTGGCACTGAGCCAATTACTGCCAGGCAAGCAAAGAAATTTCTAGTGTTCTTCCCTTAAAAGGTCTTGGGGTGAGTCTTAAACCTTCCCCTATATGGAAACACCTGCTTGGGTGTGGGGTGTTTTTCTACACTTACATATTTTGTACAGAAAGTACTTAGTGCTTGTTCTAATAAGTCAGCTGAGACTCTATTTTCTTCATGTGGCAAAAGCTCAATTCTTTATTCACACAACTCATTTTATACAGTTTTTACAGACCTTGTGTGTAACTTTAATTGGTTAATAGTTTTCTTGCCAATTACTCTACTGATTAGTTAAAAGGTGTTCTACTTGTCCATCAAATCTCTCTATTCTTGGATTGTTTACATACATATTTTCTTTACTGATTCTCATGGGACAAATCCCTTGTTATTGCAGGTGCATTTGTTTTTCAACCCAAGAATAGGTGGTTGTGTTAACAAGTTCTCATACCAAGATTGTTTTTGCATGGGTGTTGGGGGTTAAGTTTAGTTTTGGGTTTTTTTCTTTCCCTATAGATTCCCCCCCCCATAAGTTGCTAAGAGACTAAATACTGATGCTTAAAGGGTACTTGACCCACACAAAAGAAGTGGTGAGGGCGGTAGATCATTTAGTTTGGGGGGGAGGGAAAGGTTCAAGGGCTCTGGGAGCTGCGGGTGTCTTCTTCCTGCTCTCTCCATCGGAGAAGTTGGTCGGGCGACTGCTGGCTGCGTGAGGAGTCCACTGTTAACGGAGGGTCTGGTCCTGGGAATTCTATCATCTGCTGGAGCGCCCAGGAATTCAGAGCTCCTCACCTGCCCTGCTGGAGCTGGGTCAGCCCCTGTCCAGCTGTCGCAGCTTCTTGAGCACTGCTCACTTTGCTTGCCGGGACACCCCCCTGCCTGCCGGAACAACCCACTGTTTCCAGCCATCAGCTCCGGAGTGTCCCACCTTTTTGGCTTGGTGCTCTCGGGGTCCCAAGAGATCAGACTGCCTGGGACTTGTGAGACAAAGCCCCTCGGGGTTCTTGGTTCTGTTTATTATTATTATAATTGCTGCTGTTGTTTGTCTGTCCTGTTATATTTACTAGTAAAGGACTGTTATTCCTTTCCCCATAGCTCTGACTGAAAAGTTTTTTTTTTTATCTTCCAAATTATAATAACATTGAGGGAAGGGATTGGAATTCCCCATTCCTAGAGGGGCCCCGCCTCTCCCTAGCAGATACCTGTCTTTTCAAACCTAGACAATGGGAACTTGCAAATTGCTTAACTCCACTTAGAAGAGATGACAGGCTAACTATTAATTTAATAGACCAGGCCTAATTTTATGTGGCCTTTCTTTTATAATTCTTCTACTTGTCTACAAGTGCTTACAATGGAACAATGGTACATAGTGGATTATTACTCTAGTGAACTTCGCTTGTCTACCTGTGTACTATTCTGGTAAGAGTCTTCTGCCCACTGGAACTTCTATTAGACAAGATGCTGCCCCAGATGAAGGGCTTCTTGGTAGGTGTCACAAACTATGGAATGAAGAAGAGATAATATGATGTTTGAGTAGAACTTGGCGTGATAAAGGGGCATGCCAGTGCAGAAGTTAAAGGTGACAGGTCAAAGTTAGCTGGCAATAATACCTACAGTGAAGAAATGTGTTAGCAGAATTGGATAAGAATATTTTCTGACTTAATTCAGGTAATCATAGGAAGATCATACAATAGTTTAGGTCAGAAGGGGCCTTTAAAGGTCATTTAGTCCAGCCCCCCCCTGCAATGAGCAGGGACATCTTCAACTAGATCTGCACAATCCAATCTGACCTTGAATGTTTCCTAGGATGGGGCATCTACCACCTTTCTGGGCAAAACTATTCCAGTGTCTTACCACTCTAATATTAAAGAAAATTCTTCCTTATAGCTAGTCAGAATCTCCCCTCTTTTAATTTAAAAACATTGCCCTATGTCCTATCACAACAGGTGCTACTAAAAAGTCTGTCCCCATCTTTTTAATAGGCTCCATTTAAGTACTGAAAGGCTGCAATATGGTCTCCCTGAAGCTTTCTATTCTTCAGGCTGAACAGCCCCAACTCTCTCAGCCTTTCCTCATTAGAAAGGTGTTCCATCCCTATGATCATCTTTGTAGCCCTCCTTTGGACGTGTATATTTGGATTTGAAACAGCTTAATGAAAATTGACATTTCAAGACTGTAGTAAATATAACAATTTCTTGGTTCAGCTGTAATTTTCCAATTTGATGTTAAATTTATTGTAATTTTTTTAAGTGTATGCATAATCAGGATTTACTATTTGTTTATTTTTTTGAATATTTTAATATAATTGTTTATATTGCAAACATGCATGGAAGTCCTATTCTCCTAAGTGCCGTATACAGACTGTTCCTGTACTGCAGAGTTTATAATTCAATACAAATGGATATTGAAGGGTGAGGAAACATGACTTCATCAAATCAAATATATATATTTAATGATATATAGTTTAATTTTAACCATAATGTCAGATACCTCCACCCACTCTTTTGCTTATCCATTGTCAACATAATTCAAATAAAGTTAAGCTATGTTTTTGTATGGCTCAATAAATCAGTTTTTAAAAACTGCTTGAGGGTGAATAAAAGTGTGAAGATATGTTTTGTGGTAGCAGCTGTGTTTTTGGGGCACATCATTCTTTTTGGAGTGACTCTTAATGGCGCGTCAGGATATTTGGACAAAATAGAAAGAGTATGAAATATCTGCTAAAATTTTCAGATGAGTGTATAAAAGAAATTGCTTCAGATCACTATCAACAGATTCTAGGTGTAGTTTTTATTTGTGGTACGTACGTATGTTTTTTAATTTTCCTTTAAGTCTGAAATTTTGCAACCAGTTTTAACCCTTTTTTACCTCAAACCATTCATATGGCCACTTTAAACTGCATGATTATCATAATAGACAGAACATTGTCCTCACTTAGACTACTGTGGTAGTAAGTACATCATTGGATGACAGTTTTGTACAATATAATTGTGTTCAGGAAGGCGGAGAATTAAATTCATTAATTTGGGGGGAGTAAGTGAAAAAGTGTTGCAGTGTCCCCTCACGCCTGGCAGGCGCGCAGGCTAGCTCAGTTCTGCACTGCAGCAGCGTGGATCGGTCAGGGTTACAGGCAGGGCGAGTAACCTCCTCCCGGTGGGTTCTTGGTTCCCCACAAAGGCGAGCGGACCTGATGGAGTTGCGACTGCGGCGACGGAAAAAGGGTCGACTCTCTTTAGGCAGGGTAGAAGATAGTTTATTAAGGGGAGTCCGGCAAGGAGCCCTGCCTCAGACCACTGCTGCCCAGAGAGAGCAGAGATCAAAGCCTTGCGGCCACTTATAAATGGGGGAGGATCCAGGGGTGGTGACAATGGGTCAGCCAACCAGGGAACACAGGGGTGGTAACAGGGGTGTCAACTTCTGAACCATTAACAAATCACAGGAGGGGAGGAGGGGATTCCCCGGGCACCAGCCTATCACTCGACGCCTCTCCTGGATCTTTCCAGAATCCAGGAAAGGGTCTTGAAGTGACAGACAGGGCGACCAAGAGGAGAGAGGGGGGGTTGACAGGGACAGGTGCAGGGGAGGAATGATTGGCATAAAACGTCTGGTTATATAACCAACAACTCATAAGGGGGAAAACTATTACAGAACATAGGGGGGTACAGTGGACTAAACCATTACAAAAATAACTTATATATCTTACAAAAAGAACTTAATAACTTAATAAAACAACTCTCGCACCACTACATCTCCCCCTATTTTGTTTTTTTAAGAGGAGGAGAACTGGAACGGGGGAGGACAATACTCTGAGTCTGGACATGCCTCATCGAACCACTCTAGTTGAACAGGCCACTCCATCTGAGGCTCCTCTTCCAGGTCTCTGTCTTCCTCCGAATCTTCTTCCAGTGCCATGTCCTCCTCCCATTCCATGTCCTCCTCCCATTCAGGCACGGATGACATAGCTACTCGGTTTACGGAAGGAGAGTGTGTGGTGCTAGAAATCAACCTATTTAACATTTTTCTGACAATACAAATCATAATTAAAATTAATACAATAATAAATAAAACTAATAGAACTGATTTTATAATTGAGCCTACCCAGCCCGAAATGCCCCAGTTCCCAAACATCCCACTCAGCCAGTCACCAGTCTCTTTCTTGATGTCTTCTACCATGCCCCGGATGCTCTGGATGGCTTTGTGGACATCTTCAGCCTTTGTTGACAGATTGAAACAGCACAACCCCTCAAACTCCTCACACCAATGTCCATGGAGGAGGAGGAGGTAGTCGATAGCTGCTCTGTTTTGCAGCGTTGCCTGCCTTGTTACTTCCTCATCTGATAGGAGGCCGGCCAGCGCATTGGAAGTTAAATTTGCTTGTTTCGCCACCCAACACTCCAGGTGAGCCAGCTCACCCTAGAGCTTTCGCAGTCGATACCCAGGGGAGAAAAACTGTGACTGCCACTCCCTTTACTTTTGACCAATGGATAATTTCCAAGTCACAGTTGGCATCGAGCGAGGCCAAATCTCTTTTTTGGACCTTTTTGCTGGTGGAATTTTTTTTGCTGCCAATTCATGAGAGTGGCCTTGTTGGGGGAAAACAAGCCCAACCGGCCAAAAGTACATGGTCCTCCTACAAGGTGAGGGGGGATGCCTGCCCATGCTCTATCCCCACAAATCAAAAACACACCTTTGGGAAGGGCCAGGGGTTTCCTATCAGTTGTCGAAGCCATTTCCACATGGGCGATCCGGCCGCACCATATTTTGGCTGTGTAAACGTCCTTGGTTTGATAAACAAACTGATAGGATCTCTCTTGACCCTGAGGGGGGGTAAACATAAAATGAACACAAAAAGATGCATTTGAGGAACCCAAAATTTCTAATTAATTGAGGGGAAAACTTAAGGTGGAAAGGGTGGATATATATTTTTTCCACAACAAAAACGGATTTCTAATGGGGAACGTAATTTCAACATCTAGAAAGGAATCAGGTGGGGATAGCTGGGAGATGGATTGACCCTTAGAAGCACCCTCTCTATTGGTCTGCTCCGTGATCTCTAAGAGCTTGGCGGGTAACTCCTTGGGCCCATTTGGGATCCCCACAAGGCAGGTCATAAGTGGGTTGTCTGCTGACGTGGCTGAGAGGCAAACGTGGTCCTGCCCCATTACCCTGGCGAGAGTCGCCCAAACGTTGGCTTTGGGCTGGGGCACCAGCCATCCGGAGACTGGAGCAGCGAGACTGGCGAGCAGGAGGATGCTGAGAAGCAGGTGGAATTTCCTCAGCACTGGGGACTGGCGCTGGACAGGTTCCATCGTAACTAAAATGACTAAAACAAACAATTATTGTCCGATCAGAGGGTTTAGGAAAAGGAGCCCATCCCGGAAAGACTTTCCCTTCTTCTCCGCCTAAAAGCTGCTTGTGTCACTTCAGGCAGATTTTTCTCCTCCCCTGAGACCTTCGGGACATAGGGCCTCACCCATTTGGATGGTAACCATTTTAGCCTCGTGGGGGTGGACACGCAAGCGTATCCATGACCCCACATGACCAAATCGTGAGGTCCCTCTGTCCTTCCAGTCTCAGGGTCCCAGACCATGACTGGGGGCCTCTCCTTGATGTTTAATTGTGGGTTTGCCCCGAAATGGCGAACGATTGGAGGGTTTAAGAGTTCAAAAGTACAATTTGGAAAATTCACAGTGAATAGTGCCCTGGCCAATTGGGTCTGCGGTGTTTCTATTTTTAAACCCTGTTGTTGTTGGCTGAGGACCCTTTTGATTTCCCCGTGGGTCCTCTCCACCACGGCTTGGTCTGTCTGGGAATGGGGGATGCCGGTCTTATGTCCTACTCCCCATTGTTGCAGGAAGCTGCTGAACTCCCTGGAGCGGTACGCTGGGCCATTATCAGTTTTTAACTCTCTCGGGATGCCCATGAAGGAGAAAGCCTGGATGAGGTGTTTTATTACATTCGAGGTCTTCTCCCTGTGTGGGCGGAAGCGAAGACTGTGCCAGAGAAGGTGTCCACTGACACGTGCACATACTTAGATCTGCCGAATTGGGGGATATGTGTCACATCAGTCTGTCACACCTCACAGCACTTAAGGCCTGTGGGGTTCACTCCTGCACTCAAGGTGGGAAGTGCATGTTGATTGCAGGAGGGACAATTGCCTTAGCCTGTTCCCGGATTATGTGAAACTGGTGAACAAGGCCAGGTGCATTTTGATGGTAAAGCTGATGGCTGAGCTTTGCCTGCTCAAAAATGCTCGGCAATGGGGCCATCGCTGCAGGAGCAGCAAGAGCATCAGCCCTTCTGTTCCCCGCAGCTATGAACCCTGGCAAATCAGTGTTTGATCTTGTATGCATCACAAAGAATGGCTGCTCCCTATATGGGAGACAAATTTGACAAGCTTAGAGAGCAGCTCAAACAGTGCTGTGTTAGACACTTCCTGCAGTATGGCCTGATCAGCTCTGGACACCACTCCCGCCACATAAGCAGAATCCGTCACTAAATTGAAAGGTTCGGGGAACCTTTCGAAAGTCCTGACGACAGCGGCCAACTCAGCAACTTGAGGTGATCCCTCCACCTCAGCAACATCTGCCTCCCACTGCTGAGTCTGAGGGTCCTTCCAAGTCATGACCGACTTGTGGGACCTTCCAGACGCGTCAGTGAAAACTGTCAGGGCTTCTAAAGGCTTCCTGCTCTGAACACTTTTCAAACTTAATGTAAATTTGGCATCCTGACTGAAAATTTTGTGGGCTGGCCGATGAATAGAAATTTGTCCAGAAAAGGAATCCAGAGCAAACTACAGTGCTTCATTTTCCTGAAGCAGGTGTTCTAACATTGCCTTTGTAATTTGGCCCGATCTTAATCCAATTGGAATGTGAATGCATTCAAAATCACATCCGGCCAATTCCCTGATCTGGACTCTAGCCTTCCGGATCAGTTCAGCCACCAGTTCTTGTGGACGTGTCATTCTTTTGGACCTTTGATGGCTGAGAAAGACCCATTCTATGATTAAGAGCGGGTCCTCCCTGCCTTGGTCCTTTTTGATGTTGTTCCTCCATTGGAAAATGACCCCATGGGGGTGTGGCAATTTCCCCATTATTATAAATTTGAAAGACAGGTCCGGATCACACCGGTGAGCCTGCCGAGTGAACATGAGATGCTGCACCTTTCCCAGCGCATCCTTTGCTTCTGGGGTGAGTTCCCTAGGAGAACTCAGCTCCTCTCCCCCTTTCAATAAATTGAAAAGAGGGGCCAGGTCCTCGGTGGTCAGACCTAGCCAGGGTCTCACCCAATTCAATGCCCCACACAGTTGGTAGGCATCTGCAAGGGCCTCGATCTTGGCCTTAATTTCCAATTTCTGCAGCACAATGGTCCGCTTGCCAATTTCCAGCCCAAGGTACCTCCAAGGTGGCATCCTTTGAACCTTGTCTTCCTGCAGCTCGAACCCTGCAACAACCAATGCATTGATTGTCAGGTCAAGCGCGTGGGACAAGACATCATCGGTGGGGGAACACACAAGCACATCATCCATATAATGATGGATGATTGCTTTCTCTGCGGCTACGCGGATCGGGGACAGCAAGGAAGCCACGTACCACTGGCATATGATCGGCGACACTTTCAACCCTTGGGGTAAAACACACCAATGGTAGCGTTTCCTTGGGGCCTCTCGTTTGATGATGGGAACCGAGAATGCAAAACGTGGGGCGTCGTCCGGGTGTAGGGGAATATGGAAAAAGCAATCTTTTATATCTATTACAGCCAATTTCCAATTTTGTGGGAGCATGGTAGGGGAAGGCATACCAGGTTGGAGAGAGCCCATGTCTTCAATCACTTTATTAATTTGTCTGAGGTCCTGGAGGAGCCTCCACTTGTCCTTCCCCAGCTTCTGGATAACGAAAACCGGGGAGTTCCAAGGGCTGGTTGTCTCCACAATGTGGCCTTTGGCCAACTGCTCCTCCACGAGCTCTTCAAGCGCCTTTAATTTTTGCTTTGAAAGCGGCCACTGCTCTACCCACACTGGTGAATCTGTTTTCCAATTCAGCTTGCGGGTAGGGCGCTCCTCAGTGGTCGCCACCCAAAAATCCTGTGAGGGGTCTGGGATGTCAATCGTGACTCCCCACTGGGCCATCAGGTCTCTCCCCAACAAGGGTTCCTTATAATCCAAAACAAAAGGGCGTAAACTGGCCAATTGTCCCTTTTGGCCCCTTAATTTGCACCACGCTCTTTGATTTCTTAGCCAATTGCATCCCCCCTATACCTTGCACCTGTCCGGCCACGTTTTCCAAGGCCCAATGTGATGGCCAATGCTTGGCTGGGAATATCGTCAAGTCTGCCCTGGTGTATAGGAGGCCTGTGATATTAATGGCCTCCCCACCCACACTCCACTCACACGCCACCTGGGGCTTTGCCTCTGTGATGTTGTATACTGGACAAGCTGTTGGTATGCTGTCTTCCGGGTGCTCCAAGGCAGGTATGATTTGGGCAACTATTTGTCCTTTTGTTAAGAATGTTGGTGGGTGGGTACATCGTAGCCAGAGAACGAACCTCCCGGGATTGTTATCAAGTGTTCCCGGAAGGATTTCGATCTCTTGCAGAGTGTATTTGCAATCCCCCACAACGATGAACTTACCTTCGACCCTTGGCCAAGTGCCCTGCTCACTGTTGGCGACTGACACCAATTTCCAATTGCTGTCTTTCAGGTGCAAACCCTCTGTGAGCCGTAATCTGTAAGGTGTATCGTTAGAATTAATTGTCAAAATTGGTTTAGCAATGTCATGGTCCGTGTGTGTCATTTCCGGTAAATTCTTTTTTCTGTTACCCCTAATGGTGTAAGGCAGCTTTTCCTCCTTTTTCCCCTGGCTCCCTCCCCGTTCCCCCTCTGCTCGGTCCACCTCATTTTTGTCTTCACGCAAGGTGGACCTGCGTTCCCCCTTTAGTTTTTTTGTGAGGGTTTAAACCCTCTCCCTTTTTCCCCTTCTCCCCCCCCCCCCTTTTTGTTTTTAAATTCTTCAAATTCTTTTTTAAGGGGGCATAGGGAGGACCAGTGCCCCAATTTCCCACATAGAAAATATTTTTGGGAGCCTTGAACAGAAGGCTTCTTCCTGGTGTTCGATATTTCTCGGGAGCCTTCAGCTTCGATGGTCGCAGCGTGGTGTAATTTGGGCCGCTGTCCTGTGGAGGCGCTCATAAATGGGACCTTTACCTGACATACCCGAAGCATGTCCTGTAAGGTGGGTGTATGATCTAAGGGAAGACTTATGATTGCAGCATGACATAGATCATTTGCATTTGAAAATGCAATTTCCCTTAAAATGCACTCACGTGCCCCTTCACTTTTAACTTGGACCTCAATGGCCCTGGAGAGCCTCTCCACAAAATCTGTAAAAGATTCACTTTGGCCCTGTCTTATTTTTGAATATTGTACTACTGGGCCATGAGGCTGCATTGTAAAAAATGCTGTTAAGGCTGCTTCTTTTACCACATGGAGGCACTTCTGGGGTATGGCAACCTGATCAGTTGCCTCCATCCACTGCCCCTCACCAGTGAGATGTTTAAAAGTGAGGGGGTTCCCATGACTATCCACCATAGTTTCTATGTTGTCCAGGAGACCTGGCAGGGCATCCCTGAGCAGCTGCTGCCATGCTCCCTCCCAAAGCCTATACTCTGTGGAGTTGAGCAGGCAAGAAAACAGCTGCTTTAGATCAGCAGGGAGTGCTTCAGCCCCTGAGAGATCTGCCTTCAAAAGACCCTGGAAGTATGGACTATCCTTTCCATATCCCTTATGGGCTTTACACAGATCTCTGATGGTGGCCTGTGGGAACGAGTGGTAAATGGCTCTGGTGTTTTGGCCTCCGCGGGAATTTCGATAGGTGACAGGGGCTGGGGTAGGGATGAGGGAGGAGGGCAGCAGCCCCATCGAGGCCGGCTCTGGCTCACTAACTTCCGTGTTTGGACCGTGGGAACCGGAATGAGGACCGTGGGAATCGGGACTCCATGACGCTTGCCTTCCGGGGGTGGGGGGGGCGGTTTGGTCGGGGTATGATGTCACCCAGGAGAAGGACTGATGGGGGGGGCCTGGGGTAGCGAGCGGGACGGAGCGGGGCCGCCGCGGAGCGGCACCAGGCTGCAGCACAGCAGGGGAGCCGGCGGCGCCGGCCCGCGCGGCACCCGGGGAAGCAAGCGAGGCAGGGCGGGGCCGCGGCAAAGGGGTCCCAGGCTGCGCCGCCGCAGACGGGTCGGCGGCGGTGGTTCGCGCTGCTGCGGACGGGGCAGCGTGGCCCCGCACCGCTGCGGGCAGGCCAGCGCTGGCCCGCGGGGACACCTGCGGGGCGGGGAAAGCAATGTCACCGAGATCAGGTGGGGCGAGCGGCGCAGAGTGGGGAGCGGGGGCTGCGGACACTGGCAGGCGCAGCGGGTCCCGCGGCTGGCGGAGCGCGGCACAGCCACGGCGTCACAGGGATAAGGAGGAGCGAGCGGCGCGGAGCGAGGGGACGGGGCGGCACAGTGCCGCAGGGACGCCGCGTCACCGGGATAGGAGGGAAAGAGGGGCTGGGAGGGGTTAAGGGCGGGATCAAAGGAACCGCGGGAAGGAGTGGGAGATGGAGATGGCTTTGCCACGCGGCCCCGGCCATTTTGTGGCAGGGGAAAGCGGGACCCATGTTCTGTTTCCCCATTAACTGAAAACTGAACTCCGGGTTTTTGAACTGGGAAACGCGGGGGCGGGAAAGGCTCTGAGGCAGCTTGGCCGGAGCGGCCTGAGAGGTCCTGTGCAGCTCGGTGCGAGCCACGCGAACCGCGCGGATCGTGCCGGCTGTGCGGGCTGGGGGATCGGAAAATTCTGAAAAAGCTTGAGCTAGCAGGCTGATCTCTTGCCGCTTCTTTCAGAATACTTTTCCGGGGATAAGGGGATCGGGGGATCGGGGCAGAGGGGCAGGGGAACCGGGGGGGGGGGGGGGGGGGGGGCTTTTTGCATTCTGGAGGTTTTTGCAGTCCTTTCTGAGATTTTATTGCCGAATATAGCTGCGCTGCTAAATTAAAGTATTTTAAAGTCTCTGTCTCCCGACCAAGGCAATTAGGTCATTTTCCTTCTCACACCGCCCCAAAACTCGGCGCTGCCGATCTGGTCGGGGGACACCTGCGGAAAATGCGAATAAAGCCAGCGAACAAAATGTTTTAAATCGCTTTTTGACACTTTTAACTGAGCATTTGGTGAAACTGAAATAAAAGTATAATACACACTCTTTTGAATGACAGAAAGTCTTACACCCATCTCTGATTTATTAAAGAAATATGGGTATTGATCTAGTATCGATACCCAACTGTGACGGACAAAAACTCTCTAACAGTTTAAAGTTAGAAAGTGTATGTTTATTACGGCCGGGCAGCACGCGGGATAGTTCCCTAATTCGCACTGCCAAATTCACAGGTAATTACAAAGTCTTTTATTTACAAAAGTGTTGAATATCCAAAATACAAATGCATATTCATACCCCTGTCACCTCCCATTCCTCGCTTCATATGCTAATTGACAAAAAGGCTATTAAGCATGCGTACTTTGTTTCTTAAAATGAGTCGGGGGTCTATTTTGGGGAGGGGTCACCCAAAATGAGGAAGTAAGATGAGTCTTCCTCGTCCTGACCTTTCTACCTTTTCAATGCATTCGTGACAAATGATTCCTTGGTAGAACTTACAGTTTCCTGTGTTCAATGGGTCCTTTAAGCAGGAAATCTGCAGCTATCTTATGTCCTATTTACCACATTTTGTTTTTCATTACAAGGACAACTACATAAACATAAACCTGACAAGAAATGAGTTACAAGATCTGGGGTAGCTTATCTAAGATCCGGCTTCTGTTAACTGCGAACAAAGATTACCTATCTACTTCAGCTAATTCAGCAACTTATTATCTTAACTTTCCTAAAAAATCCTTAGTTCCTCAAAATTAATGTCTCATCTCTCCTGATATGTGCCGTTCCCAACTAACAGCCAGGCAAACTGAAACCGAAAATAAAACCTAACTGCGGTTTTTATCTCCCTAAAAACCGAGTCACTGTCTCTTCTCCGCCTACTCGGGGGAACCACAAAAGCAAGCAGGTGGCTACAAAAACCCAGAAAACTGCCACCGTGCAAATCCGATTCGGACCGAACTAAAAGATTAAATAACAAAAGTAACTAAAGACAGTTCTAAGGAGGGTTTCCAACAGAGGTCTGGGGCAAACCCCAAGCCTCCGGGCTGTGCAGCCAAAATCCTTTATCAGGATCCCTGAGGAATATTCCTCCAAATTGGGTCTCCCCCCCCCGGGGGAACCCCACCAAAAGCAAGTACCGCTTGTGGGCGATACTTACCCCCTCCGGGGAACCTGGAAAGCCTAGAGTTGTCAGTCAGTCGCCCAAAGAAGACTCTGGGGATGCTCCAGAGCTGCCTTCTTCTTCCTCTTGCCAGAGGTAGAACAAAGTCCAAGGACTGCTTTGGGCTCTTCGAAGCCCCAGTCCGTTCTGCGCGGTCCACTCCGTCCGGGGGGCCGCGCGGTGGGCGCCGACACTGTTGCTGTGAGTCCGGGCCCCGCGTGGGTCCAAGCTGCTTTGCTGGCGTGGGGTGCCCCACGTTCGGGCGCCACTCCATGTTGCAGTGTCCTCTCACGCCTGGCAGGCGCGCAGGCTAGCTCAGTTCTGCACTGCGACAGCGTGGATCGGTCGAGGTTACAGGCAGGGCGAGTAACCTCCTCCTGGTGGGTTCTTGGTTCCCCACAAAGGCGAGTGGACCTGATGGAGTTGCGACTGCGGCGACGGAAAAAGGGTCGACTCTCTTTAGGCAGGGTAGAAGATAGTTTATTAAGGGGAGTCCGGCAAGGAGCCCCGCCTCAGACCACTGCTGCCCAGAGAGAGCAGAGATCAAAGCCTTGCGGCCACTTAAAAACGGGGGAGGATCCAGGGGTGGTGACAATGAGTCAGCCAACCAGGGAACACAGGGGTGGTAACAGGGGTGTCAACTTCTAAACCATTAACAAATCACAGGAGGGGAGGAGGGGATTCCCCGGGCACCAGCCTATCACTCGACGCCTCTCCTGGATCTTTCCAGAATCCAGGAAAGGGTCTCGAAGTGACAGACAGGGCGACCATGAGGAGAGCGGGGGATTGACAGGGACAGGTGCAGGGGAGGAATGATTGGCATAAAACGTCTGGTTATATAACCAACTCATATGGGGGAAAACTATTACAGAACACAGGGGGGTACAGTGGACTGAACCATTAGAAAAATAACTTATAAATCTTACAAAAAGAACTTAATAAAACAACTCTCGCACCACTACAAAAAAGTTTACATAATAGTGATTAGTTCTTTTGTGGAAATTGATGGTAGAGATGTTCAAAGAAATTAGTATTTGTTAATCAAGAACTATTAGCTCCTCTTATAATACCTTTGCTTAATTTGTGATTATAATTACTTGAGGAAACGGCACAATTTGATTTTACTTAGCTTCTGTGCTTAAAAAGTTTTCCATCTGACAGTTATATTTCTGCCTCTAAAAATAATTGTCTTGGTTTTGAAAGACAGTTGTCTGCCAGGGAAAGCTAGAGCTTCCCTTGGAATGGAGAATGTAAACACCCTTCCCTCCAAATTATTATAATTTTGCAATTAGGGGCTTTCAGGCAAAGATAAGGGAATACGAGTAACCGTTCTTTACTAGGAATATTAAAAAAGGAAAATACAAATGTAGTAGTACAAAAAAAACAAGCAAGCAAACAAAAATCCTGGAAAAACCCCGACAGTCAGGGATACGACCTGGCACCTTGTTGGTCAGGGTGTTGTAAGCAGTCCAAATAAGTCCTCCTGGAGTAACAGATGTGGTTCTGTGGAGTAGAGGTGATCCTGGTGGTGGCGAGATGGGTCCGGTCTTCCTCCAGGGATCCAATGGAAAAACCAGATACCTGGTGGTCTTGAGTCCCCGTTTTCATCTAGCTAGGAACAGTTGGCTCCTCCCCTACTGGGTGGAGCATCTCACAATGCGATGATGTACTGTGTCATGTCATTGGTGAGCCTTAATGGCCCATTACCAGAAGATGTCCCCTGGAGGATGGAGGGGCGGTGAAAGAGATACGAAACACTGCCCCACCTGGTTTTAATGGCTGGGCCATTATCAGAAGGCATCTGCCTCCCTCCTCCCTGGTGTCACAAGAGATAAGGAAAAAGCATCTCCCCAACAGCTTTCAACAGATGAAATAGAATACACATTTTTGGTTACGCAACCCAAGACAATAATAAAATATCATTTTACCTCAGCCAGTCTTAATGTCTGCATGACTGTCACTGGAAATATGCACCCTCCGACTATAATTATATTAATGTTCAAGTAAAAAAATCATTAAATGGCATATGTGCAATAACAATTTGAAAACTTGGAAATAAATGAAAACTTCTTCTGACATAGTGTTATTTTTAAGAAAGCTTTAGCTGCACAACAACTTATTTTTTTAATAGCTGTTTTCATAATATGTTTCTTGCAACTGTTGTAGTTTAGAAATTTGAAAAGTTAATCATCTAAGAGTTGGTCCATCTTTGTGAGTGGGGTGGTTGCTTTCATTAGCCCAGAGTTTTTCATTATGATAGAAGAACAAATTTCATGTGAAGATGGAAGCAGTAGATATAAACACACTTCAAGCACCAAACAGAAGGAAAGCAGCTGATAAAGTGCTATTGTGAAAAAAATGGCTGGTTAGCTTGAGTGGAGTTTCTTTTTGGTCTGACAATAAATGTCACCATAGATTAGGTAGATAAAATGGGTGAGAAGCTGTTTTCTGTCATTGGTCATAGATTAGTGTGGGCTTCTGTTGCCTTAGGAAGGCTGACCTGAAACAGAGACTGGACAAAACCAGAAAATAAAATATTTATTGAAAGGCCTCCAGGATCCACCTTGGGCTGCACCAAGCTGCACCCAGGGTGGCCACCAAAGAAAGATGGTGTCGGGGTTGCAAGATCTTACATTTTTATAAGTTTTGGTCCATTTGCATATTGGCATTTAATTGTCCAATTACAGCTTCAGGTTGTGAGGTCCCATACTTGTTCCTCCCTTCAATCCACCGTTGTTTGTGTTTTTGGATTGCAAGTTGTCCTTGGTTTCCAGCAGGAAAAGGATTTGTTTTGTCTATCTGCTCTGTGAAGAGAGCTTACTGGCACTTAATATGAGGCTCAGAGCTACATCCCTAGGCAGCACAGAATCTGAAAATATGAAAGCTAAAAAGCTTAAGGCATAATTTCCCCCCTTTAGAGTCTTGACAAGGCCTTTTCCTTGTCAAGTCTCCATTTCAAATATCCACTAACAACAGGTATTCAATAACAGATACATATCAAACAGTAGTAAACAACTAACAATAATAAACATCTAACCATTGATAAACATCTAATAATAGTACTGGCCCTCATTTCATCTCAGTCGTCTTGGCTCTGATCCCTCCATTTCCAAAATTTCAGGATATTTTCCATTCCACTCTTCTTGATCATATCTCCTTTCCAGAGCATTTGGTAGACTTGGTTATGAGAGTTCAAGATTTCATTCGCTTTCATGAAAGGAAAGCCTTACTTTCAGCAAAGGGAATGAATTCTTGCAATTTCAATGAGGATTAAACTGGCAAGCTTTGCTCCATTTCCCTGCACTTCTTGTCATCCAATTTACTATCACTGTTTTCACATGGTTTTGAAATTTTTCCTTTTTCCTTTTTTCTTTTTTTTTCATTTTGTTTCTTCAGTTGCTCTCCTGTCTCTGAATTTACATTTCTTCCCACGTTTAAGGATTGGATTGGGAGTAATTTGAGCAAGTTATTGTCTTTTTCAATGGCCCTCATTTCATCTCAGTCCTCTTGGCTGTGATCCCTCCATTTCCATAATTTCTAGAGTTTTTTCATTCCACTCTTTTTGATCATATGTCCTTTCCAGAGCATTTGTTAGACTTGTGTGTCTGGTTCCGTCCCCGCACTGGGTGGGAGATGACCTCCGGCTAGCTCAGGTCAACACAGCCACAAAAGGTCCCAGTTCGTTTTGGCTTCTCGGCTTAGCAGCTGGACCCAATAGTGTCGTGACAGCAACGGCTTCAGAAGAGAAAAGGCTGGCTCTCAGCTTTGCAGGTTAAAAGATGTTTCTTAGCTGAAGAGCTGAGGAGCAGAGAGCTGAGAAGCTCCGAGCTGAGAGCTTTGAATCTCCCTCCTCCACCTTATAAGTGGGGGAGGGGTTCAAGGGAGGTTACAAGAAGACAACAAATCAGGGGATTCAGGGGGTAACAAGGTGTGCCCACCCCCAAGCCTTGGACCATTAAAATCCACAGCTAAAGGAATTCCCCGCAGGGGACCTATCACCCGAAGCCCTCTCCCTGAGATTTTGCAACCCGGGAGGGCTCCTCAAAGTGATAGAGAGGCTGCCCCAGTGAGGGGGGGTTGGGGCAGAGGGGATGTTACAAGTCAGGAGAGGAGTGGAAGGACTGACACAAAATACCTTATTATACAGACAACACAAAAGGGATACAGAATTGGGGATACAGTGAAATGAACCATAACATAAACTTCTTAGAAAAACCTAATAAAACATTTCTGCACCACCACATCTCCCCCATTTTTTTGTTTTAATAACAGGAGGAGGGCTGGAATGGAGGAGGATGATATTCGAAGTCCGGGTAACTCTCGGCGAGCCACTCTGGCTGAGTGGGCCACTCCATCTGAGGTTCCTCTTCTGGGTGTCTCCTGTCTTCTGGGTCTTCCTCCAGTTCCACGTCCTCCTCCCATCCAGGCGCGGATGATACAGCAACTTGGTTCACAAAGGGGGCATGTGTGGTGCTAGAAATTAATCTACTTAACATTTTTTTGATGATGCCAAACCCAATTAAAATTAACAGAATAAAAAACAAAAATAACAAAACTGATTTCAAAATTGAACCCACCCAGCTCGAAATTCCCCAGCCCCCAAACAATCCATTCAGCCAGTCACCAGTCTCTCTCTTGATGTCATTCACCATGTCCCGGATGTTCTGGATGGCTTTGTGGCCTGCCCCATTGCCCTGGTGGCTTTGGGCTGGGGCACCAACCATCCAGAGTCAGGTGCAGCGAGACTGGCAAGCAGGAGGATGCTGAGGAGCAGGTGAAACTTCCTCAGCACAGGGGACTGGCGCTGGACAGGTTCTGTTAGAACTAAAAGAACTAAAACAAACAATTAACATTCGAGCAGGGGTTATTCAGGAAAGTGAAACCGTCCTGGGAAAAATCTTCCCTCCTTTTCCTCCTAAAAGCTGCCTGAGTAACCTGTGGCAGTTTCTTTTTCTCCCCTGAGACCTTCGGGACATAGGGCCTCACCCATTTTGATGGTAACCATCTCGGCCCCGTGGGGGTGGACACGCAAGCGTACCCACGACCCCACGTGACTAAATCATGAGGTCCCTCTGTCCTTCCAGTTTCAGGGTCCCAGACCATGACTGGGGGCCTCTCCTTGATGTTCTGTTGAGGGTTTGCCCCGAAATGACGAACGATCGGAGGGTTTAAAAATTCAAAGGTGCTGTTTAAGAAATTCAGTGTGAATAGAGCCCTGGCCAATCGGGTCTGCAGTGTTTCTGTTTTCAACAACGGTTGTTGTTGGTTGAGGACCCTTTTGATTTCTCTGTGGGTCCTCTCCACTACAGCTGGGCCTGTTGGGGAATGAGGGATGCCTGTTTTATGTCCCACTCCCCATTGTTGTAGGAAGTTGCAGAATTCCCTGGAACAATACGCTGGGCCATTATCAGTTTTTAATTCTTTTGGGATGCCCATGAAGGAGAAAGCCTGGATGAGGTGTTCAATTGCATCCGAGGTTTTCTCCCCTGCGTGGGCGGAAGCAAAAACTGCACCGGAGAAGGTGTCCACTGACACGTGCACATATTTAGATCGGCTGAATTGGGGGATATGTGTCACATCAGTCTGCCACAGCTCACAGCTGTTCAGACCTCTGGGGTTCACTCCCGCACTTAAGGTGGGAAGTGCATGCTGATTACATGAGGGACACATAGCCACAATTGCCTTAGCCTGTTCCCGAGTGATGTGAAACCGGCGAACAAGGCCAGGCACGTTCTGATGGTGAAGCTGATGGCTGAGCTTTGCCTGCTCAAGAATGCTCGGCAATGGGGCCATCACTGCAGGAGCAGCAAGGGTATCAGCCCTTCTGTTCCCCTCAGCTATGAACCCTGGCAAATCAGTGTGTGATCTCGTATGCATCACAAAGAATGGCTGCTCCCTGTGGGAGACAAGCTTAACAAGCTTAGAAAGCAGCTCAAACAGTGCTGTGTTAGACACTTCCTGCAGTATAGCTTGATCTGCCCTCGATACCACCCCCACTACATAAGCGGAGTCCGTTGCTAAATTGAACCTTTTGGGGAACCTTTCGAAAGTCCTGATGACAGCGGCCAACTCAGCAACCTGAGGTGATCCCTCCACCTCGGCAACATCTGCCTCCCACTGCTGAGTCTGAGGTTCCTTCCAAGTCATAACTGACTTGTGGGACCTTCCGGACGCGTCCGTGAAAACTGTCAGGGCCTCTAAAGGCTTCCTGCTCCAAACATCTTTCAAATTCAGTGTGAATTTGGCATCCTGATTAAAAATTTTGTGGGCTGGCCGATGAATTGAGATTTGCCCGGTAAAGGAATCTAGAGCAAACTGCAGTGCTTCATTTTCCTGAAGCAGGTGTTCTAACATTGCCTTTGTAATCTGGCCCGATCTTAATCCAATTGGAATGTGAATGCATTCAAAATCACACCCTGCCAATTCCCTGATCCGAACTCTGGCTTTTCGGATCAGTTCAGCCACCAGTTCCTGTGGACGTGTCATTCTCTTGGACCTTTGATGGCTGAGAAAGACCCATTCTATGATTAGAAGCGGGTCCTCTCTGCCCTGGTCCTTTTTGATGTTATTTCTCCATTGGAAAATGACTCCATGGAGGTGTGGCAATTTCCCCATTATTATGAATTTGAAAGGCAGGTCTGGATCACACAGGTGGGCCTGCCGAGTGGACATGAGATGCTGTACCTTTTCCAGTGCCTCATTTGCTTCCGGGGTGAGTTCCCTTGGAGAACTCAGCTCCTCTCCCCCTTTCAATAAATTGAAAAGAGGGGCCAGGTCCTCGGTTGTGAGGCCCAGCCAGGGTCTCACCCATTTCAATGCCCCACACAGTTGATGGACATCTGCGAGGGTCTGAATTTTGGCTCTGATTTCCAATTTCTGCAGCACAATGGTCCACTTGCCAATTTCCAGCCCAAGGTACATCCTTTGAACCGTGTCTTCCTGCAGCTCGAACCCTGCAACAACCAATGCATTAATTGTCAGGTCAAGCGCGTGTGACAAGACATCATCGGTGGGGGCACACACAAGCACATCATCCATATAATGATGGATGATTGCTTTCCCTGCGGCTACGCGGAACAGGGACAGCAAGGAAGCCACATACCACTGACAGATGATAGGTGACACCTTCATCCCTTGGGGAAGAACCTGCCAATGGTAGCGTTTCCTCGGGGCCTCTCGGTTAATGGTGGGAACTGAGAATGCAAAACGTGGTGCGTCATCAGGGTGTAGGGGAATATGGAAGAAACAATCTTTTATATCTATTACAGCCAATTTCCAATTTTGTGGGAGCATGGTCGGGGTAGGCATCCCAGGTTGAAGAGAGCCCATGTCTTCTATCACGTTATTAATTTGTCTGAGATCCTGGAGGAGTCTCCACTTGTCCTTCCCTGCCTTCCTGATAACGAAAACCGGCGAATTCCAAGGGCTGGTGGTTTCTACAATGTGACCCTTAGCTAACTGCTCCTCCACGAGCTCTTCAAGTGCCTTCAATTTCTGTTTTGAAAGCGGCCACTGTTCTACCCACACTGGTGCATCTGTTTTCCAATTCAGCTTGTGGGTAGGGCGCTCCTCAGCGGCCGCCGCCCAAAAATCCTGTGAGGGGTCTGGGATGTCAATTGTGACTCCCCACTGGGCCATCAGGTCTCTCCCCAACAAGGGTTCCCTATAATCCAAAACAAAAGGGCGTAAACTGGCCAACTGCCCTTTTGGCCCCTTAATTTGAACCACACTCTTTGATTGTTTGGCCATTGCATTCCCCCTATTCCTTACACGTGTCCTGCCACGTTTTCCAAGGCCCAACGTGACGGCCAGTGCTTGGCTGGGATCACAGTCACGTGTGCGCCTGTGTCGAGCAGGCCTGTGATGTTAATGGCCTCATCACCCACCTGTAACTCACATCCCACCTGGGGTTTCACTTCTGTGATCTTGCGCACGGGGCAAGCTGTTGGCATCTTGTCTTCTTCCAGGCGTTCCCAGGTGGGTATGGACTGGGCAACTATCTGCCCTTTAGGTAGGAATGTTGGTGGGTGGGTGCAGCGTAGTCACAGAACAAACTTTCCAGGATTGTTATCAAGTGTTCCTGGAAGAATTTCGATCTCTTTTGGGGTGTGTTTGCAGTCCCCCACAACGATGAGCTTACCTTTGACCCTGGGCCAGGTACCCTGCTCACTGTCGTCAACTGACACAAAATTCCAGTCGTCGTCTTTCAGGTGCAAACCCTCCGTGAGCTGCAACCTGTAGGAGGTATACTTAGAATTAGTTGTCAAAATCGGTTGTGCCATGTCATGGTCCATATAAGTAATTTCCAGTGTGTTCTTTTTGCTGCTACCCTGAATGGGGCAATGCAGCTTCTCCTTCTTTTTCCCTTGGCTCCCCTTCCCCTCCCCTCCTGCCTGGTCCACCCCATTTTTTTCTTCACGCAGGGCAGACCTGCGCTCTTTCACCAGGTTTTTTTGTGAGGGTTTAAACCCTCTCCCTTTTTCCCTTTCCCCTCCCCCTTTTTTGTTTTTGAGATCTTCTAATTCTTTCTTGAGGGGGCATTTGGAAACCCAATGCCCCAAATTCCAGCACAAAAAACACTTCTGGGAGCCTTGAGCAGAAGGCTTCTTCCTGGTGTTCGGTGTTTTTCAGGAATCTTCAGCTTCCATGGCTGCAACTTGATGAGGTTTGGGCCGTGGACCTGTGGATGAGCTCATAAAAGGCACGTTTACCTGACATACCTGAAGCATGTCTGGTAAGGTGGGTTTGGGGTTTAGGGGTAAATTTAAAATTGCAGCATGACATAAATAATTTGCATTTGAAAACACAATCTCTGTTAAAATGTGTTCCCGAGCCATTTCATTTTTGACCTGAGCTTCAATAGCTCGGGACAGTCTCTCTACAAAATCTGTGAAAGACTCCCTTTGGTCCTGCCTGATTTTCGAATATGAAATCACAGGACCTTGTGTTTGCATGCTGAAGAATGCAGTCAGGGCTGTGTCTCTCACTACATGGAGGCACTGGACAGGAATGACCACTTGGTCAGTGGCTTCTGCCCACTGCCCCTCACCAGCGAGGAGTTCTAGAGTGATGGGGTTTCCCTGAGCATCCACTCTAGTGTTAACATGGTTGAGGAGCCCTGGTAAGGCATCCTGGAGCAGCTGTTTCCAAGCTGTGACCCATAGGATGTACTCTGTTGGGTTCAGCAAGCAAGAAAACAGGTACTTTAAATCAGCAGGCACCACTTCCTCTGCAGAGAGATCTGCTCTGAGAAGCCCCCTGAAATATGGCCCATCCCGGCCATATGTTCTGTGAGCTTTGCAGATTTCTTTGATGGTGGCTCGGGGAAATGGGTGGTACTCTACCCTTTTGTTACCACCGCGGACATTGCGGTAGGTAACAGGGGCAAGAGTGGGAATGGAGCAGGAACCGGCAGCTGTCTCTGCCCCCGTTCCCTGCTCGGGCACTTCCGGCTTTGAAGGGAGCTGGGACACCCGTGCCCTGGGGCACTTGGTTGCTTGGCAACCGCATCCCTGAAGGGGGCGCGGTTCACCCGGGGGTGACATCATCGAGGAGTGGGGGGGTGGGGGGGATCCCGGGGGAGCGGGCTCGAGCCCCGGCGGCGCTGGACCGGGCTGCACCGGAGCAGGCGGCGGCGGGACTGCCGCGGGGAAAGCGGCGGGCCGCACCGCGGCGGAGGCACCCCCCGCCGGCAGCACCGGGGTGGACGCAGCGGGCTGCGGCCACGCCACCGCGGGGGCCCCCTCAGGCAGCGGCGCCGTGGGGGGCGGCCACGCCGGGAGCGGCGGGCAGGGAAAGCGACTTCACGGAGATCGGGCAAGGGAGGCGGCGCGGACTCAGCCACGGTGGGGGGGAGGGGTGCTGCAGCGCGCACGTGCAGGCACAGGGGGTTGGGGGAGGCAGCGCAGGTCGGGGCTGGCACCGCGCGGAGCCGGGGCGGACGGGGCGGGGCCGCGCGGCAGGCACCCGACGTCACAGGGGTAAGGCGGGGCCGGGGAGGGGGACGGGGCGGTGCCGCACCGTGGGGGCGCCACATCACCGGGGTAAGAAGGCGTGGGCGGCGTGGAGGGGGCGGGGGAGTCTCCTGCCATGCGGTCTCCGCCATCTTGGGGACTCCGAGCAGACCATGCGGCTTCTGACCCCCCCTCCCCCACAGAAAAACCAACGCGGCATTTTTGAACCGGGGAAAGCAGGGACGGAGGATTGTCTCTTGCAACGTGGCCAATCCTGCCTGAGACTTCCCTCCTGGCCCCACCGGGCCAGCACGGGCGTGGGGGCTGGGACGTCCTGAAGGCTGAGCGGGCGGGTGGGACCCCTGCTGCTCCATTCAGAACGCTTTCCCGGGGACACGGGGACCGGGAAAAAAGGAAGGGGGAGGAGAGGGGGAACACGTTTCTCGGCTGGGCTCTTGCTGCACTCCTTTCTGCGATCTGATTGCCGAATTTAACTTTGTCGCTACAATAAAATACTTTGTAGCCTTTTTGTCTTCTGCCTGAATCAGCCGAACCAATTCTTTTTCTACAGTGCCGCAAAAGTCGGCACTGCAGTGAGACGTTAATTTTGAGGAACTAAGGATTTTTTAGGAAAGTTAAGATAATAAGTTGCTGAATTAGCTGAAGTAGATAGGTAATCTTTGTTCGCAGTTAACAGAAGCCGGATCTTAGATAAGCTACCCCGGATCTTGTAACTCATTTCTTGTCAGGTTTATGTTTATGTAGTTGTCCTTGTCATGAAAAACAGAATGTGGTAAATAAGACATAAGATAGCTGCAGATTTCCTGCTTAAAGGACCCATTGAACACAGGAAACTGTAAGTTCTACCAAGGAATCATTTGTCACGAATGCATTGAAAAGGTAGAAAGGTCAGGACGAGGAAGACTCATCTTACTTCCTCATTTTAGGTGACCCCTCCCCAAAATAGACCCCCGACTCATTTTAAGAAACAAAGTACGCATGTTTAATAGCCTTTTTGCCAATTAGCATACGAAGCGAGGAATGAGAGGTGACAGGGGTATGAATATGCATTTGTATTTTGGATATTCAACACTTTTGTAAATAAAAGACTTTGTAATTACCTGTGAATTTCGCAGTGCGAATTAGGGAAATATCCCGCGTGCTGCCCGGCCGTAATAAACATACACTTTCTAACTTTAAACTGTTAGAGAGTTTTTGTCCGTCACAGTTGGGTATCGATACTAGATCAATACCCATATTTCTTTAATAAATCAGCAGGCTCCCTCGGGGGATACTTGGGGAAAATGCAGATGAACCCAGCGAATGAAACCTTTAAACTTGCCCTTTGAGATTTTCAATTTGGCATCATTAACAACGGAAGCATAGTTATAATACAACCTTTTCTGAGCAACCCTTAGCTTCCCACCCATGTTTTGATACTAAGTTGCTTTTGAACCCAAACCCAGATGAAAAGCACTCCCCCCCCCCCCCCACCCTGTTCGCTCAAAATCACAGGAGGTTTAACCCTTTAGCTGCGCAGCTATTTTTGGAGGATTTTTTCCTCCCCAATAGATCCCCCTCCCTCGGGGGAACCCTAAAACCAGTAAATATTTCCCGTTGTGGGTATACTTACCTGTTCCTGTGGGGTATACTTACCTGTTCCTGTGACCTGGGGGATGCGTGGGTCGGGATGGTCTGCCGCAAGGAGGACTCCGTTCGGGCCCGAAGCTCCCCTCCTTTCCCCTGGAACTCGGGCTTGTTTAAAAGTCAATTTCACAGGGGTGCGTGATGCCCAGAGACTTTTCTTCGCGCTAAATCAGCCCCAGTCCGTTCATAGGGTCCGCCTCATCTCTGGGGCCCTGCGTGGGCGCCGGATGCTCTGTCACTGCGGGGCTGTGCCCCACGTGGTCCAAGCTGCTTCTGCCGGCGTGGTCAGCACCATGCTGGAGCGCCCACCTCTGTGTCTGGTTCCGTTCCTGCACCGGGCGGGGGCTGACCTCCAGCTAGCTCAGGTCAACACAGCCACAAAAGGTCCCAGTTCGTTTTGGCTTCTCGGCTTAGCAGCTGGACCCAATAGTGTCGTGACAGCAACAGCAGCAGAAGAGAAAAGGCTGTCTCTCAGCTTTGCAGGTTAAAAGATGTTTATTGGCTCAAGAGCTCAGGAGCAGAGAGCTGAGAAGCTCCGAGCTGAGAGCTTTGAATCTCCCTCCTCCACCTTATAAGTGGGGGAGGGGTTCAAGGGAGGTTACAAGAAGACAACAAATCAGGGCATTCAGGGGGTAACAAGGTGTGCCCACCCCCAAGCCTTGGACCACTAAAATCCACAGCTAAAGGAATTCCCCGCAGGGGACCTATCACCCGAAGCCCTCTCCCTGAGATTTCGCAACCTGGGAGGGTTCCTCAAAGTGATAGGCAAGCTGCCCCAGAGAGGGGGGTTAGGGCAGAGGGGATGCTACAAGTCAGGTGAGGAGTGGGAGGCCTGACACAAAATACCTTATTATACAGACAACACAAAAGGGATACAGAATTGGGGATACAGTGAAATGAACCATAACATAAACTTCTTATAAAAACCTAATAAAACAGTTCTGCACCACCACAGACTTGGTTCTGAGAGTTCCAGACTTCATTCCCTTTGGTGAAAGGAAAGCCTTACTTTCAGCTAAGGGAATAAATTCTTGCAATTTCAATGAGGATTAAACTTGCAAGCTTTGCTCCATTTCCCTGCACTTCTTGTCATCCCATTCACTATCATTGTTTTCACATGGTTTTTAAATTTTTCCTTCTTCCTTTTTTCTTTTTTTTTCACATTTTGTTTCTTCATATCCTTACCCTGTCTCTGAATTTACATTTCTTCCCACCTTTAAGGATTGTATTTGGAGTAATTTGAGCAAGTTATGGTCTTTTTCTCTGGCCCTCATTTCATCTCAGTCCTCTTGGTTCTGATCCCTCCATTTCCATAATTTCTGGAGTTTTTTTCATTCCACTCTTTTTGATCATATCTCCTTTCCAGAGCATTTGGTAGACTTGGTTCTGAGAGTTCCAGATTTCATTCCCTTTCATGAAATGAAAGCCTTCCTTTTAGCAAAGGGAATGTAATCTTGCAGTTTCAGTGAGGATTAAACTGGCAAGCATTGCTCCATTTCCCTGCAGTTCTTGTCATCCCATTCACTATCATTGTTTTCACATGATTCTGAAATTTTTCCTTTTTTTTTTTCACATTTTGTTTCTTCATATTCTTACCCTTTCTCTGGATTTACATTTCTTCCTGCATTTAACGATTGGATTTGGTGTAATTTGAGCAAGTTATGGGCTTTTTCAATGGCCCTCATTTCATCTCAGTAATCTTGGCTCTGATCCCTCCATTTCCAAAATTTCTGGATTTTTTTCCATTTCACTCTTTTTGATCATATCTCCTTTCCAGAGCACTTTTTGGACTTGGATCTGTGAGTTCCAGATTTCATTCCCTTTGGTGAAAGGAAAGCCTTACTTTCAGCAAGAGGAATGAAATCTTGCAATTTCAATGCGGATTAAACTGGCAAGCTTTGCTCCATTTCCCTGCACTACTTGTCATCCCATTCACTATCATTGTTTTCACATGGTTTTGAAATTTTTCCTTTTTTCTTTTTTCTTTTTTTTCATTTTGTTTCTTCAATTGCTCGATGTTGGGGTCTTTCCCCTTTTTTCAGGTGGTTTCAGTGTCTTTTGCCCCCCTGCACAGCTCTGAGCCAAACCGACGGAAGAGACGGAGTCTTCTGGTTTAGATTTTTCAAGGTTGCATACTTTGTTTATTGTTTCTTATCTTACAATTCTCCCAGAGTCCAACAAGATGTTCGCAGCTGCATGGACTCCTCACGTCTCCCCCCGAGCTGGGTTGTCCTTATCTTTTATACTAATTGCTACGTATTTCTTATTTACTATTTCTTACCAATGTCTATCACTATTACTAAAAAGGTCATCTTTACTTTGATCCAATCCTCACTAACTACTTTGTGCCACGTCACTGCAGAAATGGAGTGAGGGAAGGAGAATGAGGAAGAAGGAGGCAATGCCCCAAATTCTCCATCTTGTCCCCATTCACTTCAATGCTAGGAATCTAAAATTACTATTTTTTCACCCTGTGATAAGCTAAACGACTATTTTTCACACTCTTGTGGCCTTTAAACCTTCTCTCAGTGTAGGAAGCTTTTCCCAAGGACTGAGATCAAAGCCAGTGTCTCTCTGAGCTCTGGGCTGGGGTGCCAGACCCCCCTGCCCAGGTCCCTGACCCTGCAGGGCTACCAAAGGAATGCCCTGGACTCCAACAGCTCTCCTGTATTTGAATTTACATTTCGACCCGCCTTTCAGGATTGGATTTGGAGTAATTTGAGCAAGTTATGTTCTTTTTCACTGGCCCTCATTTCATCTGTCCTCTTGCCTCTGATCCCTCCATTTCCATAATTTCTGGAGTTTTTTTCATTCCACTCTTTTTGATCATATCTCCTTTCCAGAGCATTTGTTAGACTTGGTTCTGAGAGTTCCAGATTTCATTCTCTTTGGTGAAAGGAAAGCCTTACTTTCAGCAAAGGCAATGAATTCTTGTGATTTCAATGAGGATTAAACTTGCAAGCATTGCTCCATTTCCTTGCACTTCTTGTCATCCCATTCACTATCATTGTTTTCACATGGTTTTGAAATATTTACTTTTTTTTTTTTTTTCACATTTTGTGTCTTCAATTGCTCTCATGTCTCTGAATTAACATTTCTTCCCACATTTAAGGATTGGATATGGAGTAATTTGGGGAAGTTATGGTCTTTTTCAATGGCCCTCATTTCATCTCAGTCCTCTTGGCTCTGATCCCTCCATTTCCAGAATTTCTGGATTTTTTTCCATTAATCTATTTTTGATCATATCTCCTTTCCAGAGGATTTGTTAGACTTGGATCTGTGAATTCCAGATTTCATTCCCTTTCATGAAAGGAAAGCCTTAGTTTCGGCAAAGGCGATGAATTCTTGCAATTTCAATGAGGATTAAACTGGTGAGCTTTGCTCCATTTCCCTGCATTTCTTGTCATCCCATTCACTACCACTGTTTTCACATGGTTTTGAAATTTTTCCTTTTTACTTTTTTTTTTTTTTTTTTCAAATCTTGTTCTTCAGATAATCACTGAGACACGCAAAGCAGTCACACGGAGAGACAGGTTTTCCAGGGCAGAGGTTCCTCTGTTCCGACTCAAGGCTGAGACCAGGTGGAGAGAGAGCCTCTTTGTTTATTTCTTGCTTTTTATACATTTGTGGGTCTAGCAGAAGATTGGCTTTTTGGGGTTTCCAGCCTTCAGCCTCAGTGGCCATACCAGTTGTCAGTTACAATTGTTTTCAGGTTAGAAATATGCAAACAAAGGACAGAGAATGAAAAACAAAGGATTTGTTTATGTTACATATGTGGGAAAAAGGTATAAAACTGCTCTTAATATTGTGCAGTAACTAAAGATCTGACTCCATTTTATGAAAATTCAAAAGGCTATGAAAAACTCAGAAAAACCAGGGTAACATCAGATTGCTCTCCTGTCTCTGAATTTACATTTTTGTCCCGCCTTTAAGGATTGGACTTGGAGTAATTTGAGCAAGTTATGGTCTTTTTCAATGGCCCTCATTTCATCTCAGTCCGCTTAGCTCTGATCCCTCCATTTCCAAAATTCCTGGAGTTTTTTCCATTCCACTCTTTTTGATCTTATCTCCTTTCCAGAGCATTTGTTAGACTTGGTTCTGAGAGTTCCAGATTTCATTCCCTTTTATGAAAGGAAAGCCTTACTTCCAGCAAAGGGAGTGAAATCTTGCAATTTCAATGCGGATTAAACTTGCAAGCTTTGCTCCATTTCCCTGCATTTCTTGTCATTCCATTCACCATCACTGTTTTCACATGGTTTTGAAATTTTTCCCTTTTTCTTTTTTTTCACATTTTTTTCTTCATATTCTTACCCTGTCTCTGAATTTACATTTCTGCCTGCTTTTAAGGATTGGATTTGGAGTAATTTGAGCAAGTTATGGTCTTTTTCTCTGGCCCTCATTTAATCTCAGTCCTCTTGGCTCTGATCCCTCCATTTCCAAAATTTCTGGAGTTTTTTTCATTCCACTCTTTTTGATCATATCTCTTTTCCAGAGCATTTGTTAGACTTGGATCTGTGAGTTCCAGATTTCATTCTCTTTCATGAAAGCAAAGCCTTACTTTCAGCAAATGGAATGAAAATCTGCAATTTCAGTGAGGATTAAACTGGCAAACTTTGCTCCATTTCCCTGCACTTCTTGTCATCCCATTAACTATCACTGTTTTCACATGGTTTTGAAATTTTTACTTTTTTTTTTCTTTTTTTTCACATTTTGTTCCTTCATATTCTTACCCTGTCTCTGAATTTACATTTCTGCCTGCTTTTAAGGATTGGATTTGGAGTAATTTGAGCAAATTATGGTCTTTTTCACTGGCCCATATTTCATCTCAGTCCTCTTCGGTGTGATCCCTCCATTTCCATAATTTCTCGAGTTTTTCCATTAAACTCTTTTTGATCATATCACCTTTCCAGAGCGCTTGTTAAACTTGGTTCTGGTATTTCCAATTTTCATTCCCTTCCATGAAAGGAAAGCCTTCTTTTCAGGAAAGGAATGAAATCTTGCGATTTCAATGCGGATTAAACTGGCAAGCTTTGCTCCATTTCCCTGCACTTCTTGTCATCCCATTCACTATCATTGTTTTGACATGGTGTCTCGGTTTGAAAAGACAGGTGTCTGCTAAGGAGAGGCAGGCCTCTCCAGGAAATGAGAAATTCAAATCCTTCCCTCCCTGTTATTATAATTTGGAAGATTAAAAAAACTTTTCAGTCAGAGCTATGGGGAAAAAGGAATAACAGTCCTTTACTAGTAAATATAACAGGACAGACAAAAAAACCAACAGCAATTATAACAATAGTAGAACAGAACCAAGAACCCCGAGGGCAAACGGTGGAAGCTCCGGCACTGATGGCTGGAAGCCGGGCGTGGCAGACTGTCCTCCTCAGGCAGGGGGTGTCCTCGGCAGGCAGGGTTGGCAGTGCCTGAGAAGCCGCAGCGGCTGGACCCAGGCTCACCCACAATCCAGCAGGACAGCGGAGAAAACTCCGAATTCCTGGGTGCTCCAACAGATGGTAGAATTCCCAGGGCCAGACTTCTCCACTACCTGTGGACTCCAGGCAGCCAGCCGTCTCTGATCCGTGCTTCCCCGAAAATGAAAGCCGAGCCCTGCCCGACCCCCCACCCCCAGCTCTCTCCAGGAGCTTTTCTCCCTCCCCCAAACTAAGTGATCAGCTTCTTTTTGTCCAGGTTAAGCACTCGGCATTTAGTCTCCTAGCAACTTGGGGGGGGGGGAAAATTCTACAGGGAACTTAACCCTCAACACATGGTTTTGAAATTTTTCCCTTTTTCTTTTTTTTTTCACATTTTGTTCCTTTATATTCTTACCCTGTCTCTGAATTTACATTTCTGCCCGTTTGTGGTAGTTTCAGGCAGATTTTGGGAGAAAACCTCCCACAGTGCCCTCTCCCCTCCTCCAACCGGTTCGGGAAAAGACTTCCTCAGAGAGAAGTGGAAAAAACCTGTTTATTAAACAGGCAAAGCTCTCCCAGCACAATACCCGATGAGAAGAGCTTCAGGCTGCTTACGGAGGGATAACAAACTTAAAGAAAGTCTTCTCTATAAGATAGTCACTGTGCTTCACCGCTTCGTCTCTGCTGGCGTTGGGAGAAAAGGAGATGTGCAGGGCTGCTCTTGGTGGGGTGGGTCCCCCATGGAGGCCCCCGCTGCTTCCCCAGGTCCTTAGTCCGGAGAGGTTGGAACAGTTCCGAGGAGAGGGCAAAAACTAAAAAAGGAAGGAAAAAAAAAAAAGAAAAAGAAAAAAAAAGAAAAAAAAAAAAAAAAAAAAAGGCAAAAAGCTTCAGCTACTCTACAGCGTCTAACTACGCTAGCACTAAACTAACTAACTGCCGGGGAAAAAAAACCAACAGAGCTTCTTTCGTCTTGCCGTGTTCCAACTCCCCCGCTTCAAGGTCACTCCGATGGGCAGAGTTTTCCTGGGGAAAACAAACTGTGCTTCCCTCCCCCCTGCTCCCAACAGACGATTGGGGATACACAGTCATCCCAGGACATCTTCCACCCCTTATCCCCATATCGTCGACTTACAGACAGAACCAACGTATATTCCACATAAACCTTCCATCCATTCTCCCCACAAAACAAAAAAGAATACAAGCAATACCCATCATGCTCCTGTCACATTCCACACTGAGCCACTGAATCCAGGCCCCAGGCTGCAGGGCAGCAGGATTCCTCTCTCACTTACTCATACCTTCAACACTTGCTCATACTTTCAACACTTAACATGTACCCTCTCACTTACACATTTCCTTCTATTTCATTCTGCGTGGTTTAATGTACAGACAATGGCAATAGCATTCAGCAGACAGTGATGTTTGTAAATGATTCTCACCCAACAATCAGATCTCCCTGAGGTACACATCATGTTGTTCCATCTTTCTGCATTATCCACCATGTGCAACCTGGTCCCTGAGCAAAGACAACCCCACGAATGGGTTTGTCTGTACTTGAGGCAGACTTGATCCACACTGTCTTCCCTAACAGACCTCTGACATGCACCACTGGGACTTTATCTCCATCTATTGTATGCAGAGGCTCAGCCTGGGCAGGGCCTGCTCGGTTGGTGGAGCCTCGGGTGTTGACCAACCAGGTGGCCTTTGCCAAATGCTGCTCCCAATTCTTGAAAGATCCCCCACCCAATGCTTTCAACTGGGTTTTTAACAATGCATTGTGCCTCTCCACTTTGCCTGCAGCGGGTGCATGGTGGGGAATATGGTACACCCACTCAATGCCATGTTCCCTAGCCCAGGTGTTAATAAGGCTGTTCTTGAAATGAGTCCCATTGTCTGATTCAATTCTCTCGGGGGTACCATGCCTCCACAGGACTTGCTTCTCTAGGCCCAGGATGGTGTTTCGGGCAGTAGCATGGGGCACAGGGTAGGTCTCCAGCCACCCCATGGTGGCTTCCACCATTGTGAGCACATAGCGCTTGCCTTGGCGGGTTTGGGGAAGGGTGATGTAGTCAATCTGCCAGGCTTCCCCATACTTATACTTGGACCATTGCCTGCTGTACCATAGGGGCTTCACCCGCTTGGCCTGCTTGATGGCAGCACACGTCTCACAGTCATGGATAACCTGAGAAATACTGTCCAAGGTTAGATCCACCCCTCTGTCTCATGCCCACTTGTAGGTGGCATCTCTGCCCTGATGGCCTGAGGCATCATGGGCCCATTGAGCTAAAAACAACTCTCCTTTGTGTTCCCAATCTAAATCAGTCTTTGACACTTCTATTTTTGCTGCCCGATCTACCTGCTCGTTGTTTCGATGCTCCTCATTAGCTCTACTCTTGGGGATGTGGGCATCTACGTGGTGGACTTTCACAGGTAGTCTCCCTACCCTGGTAGCAATGTCTTTCCACTCCTCAGCAGCCCAAATTGGTTTCCCTCCGCGCTGCCAATTAGCCTCTTTCCACCTCTTCAGCCATCCCCACAGAGCATTGGCTACCATCCATGAATTGGTATAGAGGTAGAGCCTCGGCCACCCCTCTCTTTCAGCAATATCCAAGGCCAATTGAACAGCCTTGATTTCTGCAAGTTGACTTGATCCACCCTCTCCTTCAGTGGCCTCAGCAACCTGTCGTGTGGGGCTCCACACGGCTGCCTTCCACTTCCGGTTCATCCCTACAATACGACAGGAACCGTCAGTGAAAAGGGCATAATGTGTCTCCTCTGCTGGCAATTGGTTGTATGGTGGAGCCTCTTCAGCCCGTGTCACTTGCTCTTGTTCTTCATCTGTGAGGCCAAAATTTTCACCCTCAGTCCAATAGGTAATTATTTCCAAAATCCCAGGGCGATTCAGTTGACCCATACGGGCGCACTGCGTAATAAGAGCAATCCACTTGCTCCATGTGGCATCAGTGGCATGATGGGTGGAGGGAACCTTCCCTTTGAACATCCACCCTAGCACAGGCAGTTGGGGTGCCAGGAGGAGTTGTGCCTCTGTACCAGTCACCTCCGAGGCGGCTTGAACTCCTTCATAGGCTGCTAAGATTTCCTTCTCAGTTGGGGTGTAATTGGCTTCAGACCCTCTGTAGCTTCGACTCCAAAATCCTAGTGGCCGGCCTCGAGTCTCCCCAGGCACCTTCTGCCAAAGGCTCCAGGACAGGCCATGGCTCCCGACTGCTGAGTAGAGCACATTCTTCACATCTGGTCCTGACCTCACTGGGCCAAGGGCCACTGCATGAGCGATCTCCTGCTTGATCTGGGCAAAAGCTTGTTGCTGCTCAGGGCCCCAGTGGAAATCGTTCTTTTTGCGGGTGACCAGGTAAAGAGGGCTCACAATCTGGCTGTACTCGGGAATATGCATCCTCCAGAAACCTATGGCGCCTAGGAAAGCTTGTGTCTCCTTCTTATTGGTTGGTGGAGACATCGCTGTAATCTTGTTGATGACATCAGTAGGAATCTGCCGCTGTCCATCTTGCCACTTTACTCCCAGGAACTGGATCTCATGAGCTGGTCCCTTAACTTTACTCTTCTTGATAGCGAAACCGGCTTCCAGGAGGATCTGGATGATTTCCTTTCTCTTCTCAAACACTTCTGCTGCTGTGTTCCCCCACACAATGATGTCATCAATATACTGTAGATGTTCTGGAGCCTCACTTTTTTCTAGCGCAGTCTGGATCAGTCCATGGCAGATGGTGGGGCTGTGCTTCCACCCCTGGGGCAGTCGGTTCCAGGTGTACTGCATTCCCCTCCATGTGAAGGCAAACTGAGGCCTGCATTCTGCTGCCAAAGGAATGGAGAAAAATGCATTGGCAATGTCAATTGTGGCATACCATTTTGCTGCCTTGGACTCCAGCTCGTACTGGAGTTCCAACATGTCTGGCACGGCAGCACTCAGTGGTGGTGTCACCTCATTCAATGCACGGTAGTCCACAGTCAATCTCCATTCTCCTTCAGATTTACACACAGGCCAAATGGGGCTGTTGAAGGGTGAGTGGATTTTACTAACCACCCCTTGGCTCTCCAGATCTTGAATCATCTTATGGATGGGAATCACAGCATCTCGAGTTGTCCTATACTGTCGGCTGTGCACTATAGAAGTGGCAATTGGTACCCGTTGCTCTTGTACTTTCAGGAGTCCTACTGCAGATGGATTCTCGGACAGTCCAGGCAAGGTGTTCAATTGCCGGATGCCCTCTGTCACTACAGCTGCTATCCCGAATGCCCACCTGAGTCCTTTCGGGTCTTTGAAATACCCACCTCGGAGGTAATCTATGCCCAAAATGCATGGGGCCTCTGGCCCAGTCACAATAGGGTGTTTCTTCCACTCCTTTCCAGTTGTAAGAGTCTGTCTGAAGTTCCCCTCATTTGCCTCACAATCATCATAAGGACCCCGAGGACCCCACTGCAGTTCTGGCCTGCTAGAGGTGGATGCTTGCCAATCGTCCGCAGGTGCATTTTCCTGTGTCACCACGCCACGGTACACTGGCTTTGAGCAGTGTAATGGTAGTTCTGTACCTGAAGATTACACCTGCTTCACGGTCCCTGCTTCACAACAATAGCCTATGAATTTCCCCACCTCTTGGCCAAGGGAACTTTCTGGGGTAACTTTGGTGGCCCCCCACGGAATATCCTTCATCTGCTTTGCAACCACCGTGACAGACAGAGATCAAAACCCCCTTCCAAGGACTGAGATTGAGACCCCTATATGAAGCCCCTCTCAAGGACTGAGAGATGAGACCCCTGCAACCCTAATTCAGGGGGTGGGGACTGACTTAACTGAAGCGAGATGTTTGCCTGGAGGCGTGATCGTTGGACCAAGAAGACAATGGCTCTCGCTTACTGCTAAGAACATGGACTACCTGTTCCCCCTTGGTGGCTTCAGTAGATTTACCTGTTCCCCCCCGTGATTGAGGACTATAATAAAAACCCCTGAGTTAACCACAGATTTTGAGAGACTCTCTCCGATGTGACAGGCAGACCCATCGACCGGACCACAAGGCCTCCGTCTCCACGTTTGGTAGCTATATCCCCCCTTTCCTCTATCTCTTTCTCTATCTCTTTTTCTCACTCTTAATCCCTCTATCGCATTTGCTATGGTCAATCAATAAAAGGTGCATTCGTTTTAATGCTGAAATCCCCTCTGTGTTGTGTTTTGCACTCTGAGATCAGTAAACGAACCATCACGACCCCCGCTTGTACGAGTGGATCGTGACATTAAATTGGCGTCACGGACAGGATTCTGATAGACGGACGGGTTTGCAGGGTCGTGTGTAGCCTGTAATAGGGGAAGGATGTTTCGCTCCAGCTGCACTTAGCCTGTCATTCCCGAAAGGGTTGAACAGAGCTAGAAAGCAAGGGGGGCGACTCGAATTTCCCGCAAACTGCACACGCCTAGGTGATAAGCACCCCCATACTCAATTGAGGGTTCTGTCTTCAGAATTTCACAAAAGATCTCTTAGTGCAAAAAGGGGAAACTGTTTTTGTGTTTGTGTGTCTCTGGACTGTCTGGGAAGGAAGGGACAACCTGAAGAAACTAAGCAGGGCCTCCCAGGCAGATTTTGTCTCTTCACCCACTCAGGGAAGCGAAGGGAGACACAGCCGAGCTGTGTGTGTGTGTAACTAAGTATTTCCTCCCTGTTGTGGTTTTGATCCCTTCACAAAATGACTGAAAATATTAGTACAAAAGACAAAGCTGCATTTTATGCATTACTTGCTAAACACAATGCCAAACCTTCTCCGGGAGGAGAAGAGTGGGCACAATGTAATTGGTTTAATTTGGAAAATATTATTGATAGAGTATGTTCTTTACAACATTAAACAAAATTTAAACTGGGCAAAAACAAAACTATCCTCTGCTCAGTTTTGGGAGCTTGTCTTTCAGCAGCTGTAGAAAGTCACTTCAAGCGAAGAAGTGAGGAAAAAGCTATAATAGACTCCTTTCAAAACCTAGTTGAAATTTTGCAAAAACAATTAAATGAAGAAAGGAATGAGATCTATGCACTGAGAGCTGCCCTTAGAGAGGAACGTGTTAAAAACTCCTATAATGTTGATTCCTCTATGGAAACAGAGGAGAAGGAAACTCCTCACATTAAACAAATTTATCCCCATAAGGAACTTGAAGCAGTCAAAAACTGCAGGGAAATCTGCTGTCCTCACTTGAGACCCTTGGTTAAAACAGAATATAATTACATAAATGATGAAGATTTTGAACCACATATCACAACCAAACGTATACCATACAGCACTACTGAGTTGGCTAAGCTAAAAAAGGAATACAGCCGCCTCCCACAAGAATCGGAGACAGAGTATGTCTTCCGAGTGTCCCTCACTGGTGGAGATCAAATTAAATTAACTGAACATGAGGCCAGTGGATATCGGGGACATGGAGTTTTCTTGACAACAGGAAATAAACATATTCCGTGGTCCCTGACTCAGTTTGCAGGTTATTGGGCAGCGGGGCATAGCCCCTTGGAAAGGGGCGATCCTTTGGCTATAATCAGTGGCCCTGACCAACTGCTAGAAAACATTCACAAAGCTGCCTGCTTGCAAATGATACATGAAAGAAAATTAATTTCTGGCTATGAATCACCAAAGCAATTACCAGTGAAGCCAGAACTGATGACCCCTTTGATTCGGGGGCTTCCAGAATCACTCAAACCTACAGCAATTACTTTACAAAAGACCATAATGGCATTAGGTCCTGTGGAAAGGCTGGATAGATTCCTTGGAAATCCAAGCAACCAAACTGGATCTACTGATCCTGGGTTTGCTCCATATTCAATCCCCTCTCCGTTGCCAGCTTCTCAATCTGATTCATCTGCCGGTGATCATAAAGTTTGGACTGAGAGTCAGCTTGCAGCAGATCTCATTAATTACAGTAAAAAGTATGGACCTGTAAAAACCCCGGAAGACACTTCTATTAGGCTTTCCCAAGGGTACAAACATTCCCTCACCCTAGCTCAGGATGCTCAAGAGTTAGAAAATATACCCATAGGTCACAATGTAGCTGTCTATCAATACATTGATGATATCCTTGTGGGAGGAGATGAAATAGAAGAAGTGGGAGATGTCCAACAGAAAATAATCTCTCACTTAGAAAGTCTTAATTTGCAGGTTACCTCAGAGAAAATTCAAAAACCTTCTCAGGAAGTGAAGCTTTTGGGAATTTGGTGGAAGGGAGCTATGACATGTATTCCACCGGATACCCTAACCTCTTTAGATCAGATTAAAATGCCTGAATCCAGGAAAGATCTTCAGCAAGCTCTAGGACTATTAGTGTTCTGGAGAAAACACATTCCAGATTTCTCAATAATTGCCAGGCCCCTTTACGACTTACTGAGGAAAGGAGTTAAATGGGATTGGACCCCTGCTCAAGAAGAAGCACTACAATTGCTGATTTTTGAAGCAACAGTTCATCAGGCATTAGGCCCTATCCATCCTACAGATCCTTTCCAGGTAGAATGGGGATTTGCCTCCTCAGGGCTATCCATACACATATGGCAGCAAGGTTCTGAGCATTCAATGAAATCTGCTGGTTTTTATTCCCATAGTTTCAAAGATGCTGAAAAAAGATATACTACCTGGGAAAAATGATTGTTTGTGGTTAGCTTAGCTCTCATAGAAGTGGAGGAGGTTGCACAACAACAACCAATTGTCTTGAGAGGCCCTTCTGAAGTTATTAAAACAGCCACTACTGGGACCCCCCCACCTGACGGGGTGGCCCAGGGGGCCTCAGTAAGAAAGTGGTATGCTCAGATTGAACATTACTGTAACATCTTCTCAATAACTGAAGAAGCTGTGAAAGGTGTGAATGATAAATGGGTGGTAAATGGGTGCCACAAAATCACTGCTTTTTGCCCTACACCTCCAAGCATAATTCCCTCACCACAGGGACCTGATGATCCTAAGAATCCTGCACATTACCCTGGACAGCCTGCTCTGGTAGACCTTCCTACTGTAGGGGAAATATCCCTAGTGCTGAAAATCCCTCTGAATAATTATGCATGTATAGTCTTTGATGCCCTAGGGAAAGAGCATCAGATAAATTACCCTGAGTTAACCAGAGATTTTGAGAGACTCTCCCCGACGTGACAGGCGGACCCATCGACTGGACCACGAGGACTCCGTCTCCACGTTTGGTAGCTATATCCCCCCTTTCCTCTATCTCTTTCTCTATCTCTTTCTCTCACTCTTAATCCCTCTATCGCATTTGCTATGGTCAATAAATAAAAGGTGCATTAATTTTAATGCTGAAATCCCCTCTGTGTTGTGTTTTGCACTCTGAGATCAGTAAATGAACCATCACAACCCCCGCTTGTACGAGCGGATCGTGACACCAGTTAGGCTCACATCTGCTTCCACCAAAGTAAAATCTTGTGATCCCCCTGTCACACCAGCGATAGAGACAGATTCTGCCCCTACATGTCTTGATGGCATTAATGTGCACTGCGCACCAGTATCAACCAAGGCCTCATAGTCTTGTGGTTCAGATGTGCCAGGCCAATGAATCCACACAGTCCAAAATACACGGTTTTCCCTAGCCTCTACCTGGCTAGAGGCAGGGCCCCTCTAAGCCTGGTTATCCTTCTTTCCTTGAGCATATGTCTTAGAGGTTCCTTCAAGGGGGTCGGACATGTCATCATCGTCATACCTGGCAGTTCGGCTACGGGCAACTGGAGCCGCTTCCCTTTTGGTGGAACTCCCTCTTTGAGTCTTGACTTCCTTCAATTCACGCACCCATTGTGCCAGGGCAGCCGTAGATTTTTCATCCCACCTGTTCATATTTTATCCACAATCCCGCAGGAAGAACCATAGTTCAGCATCTGGAGTGTACCCTCTCTCCCTACCTGGGGAGCATCTACGTTGGGTACCAGAACCTCTGATCTGTACTGCTGAGATTTGGAGAAGGTCCTCTCTAATCTCCTCCCTGAGTCTCTTATGATTCTCATCTATCTTATCCTTTAGTTTCTGTAGATGTGTTTCTACAGCTGCGATTCTGGCGTGTGTTGGGCCATGCACAGCCTCTGCATATGCTCGGAGCTTCTTTGCCATATCAAGCACCATCTCCTCCATGTCCTCCCGCTTCATTACTGCTAAAGCAGAAGCATATTCTAATGGCCCGAGTCGTATAAGTTTTCGCCACATCACAGATGTACATGATACCAAGTCTGGGTTCCTAGTGTTTATATCATCTGAGAAAACCATCTCTGCCACTGCCATTTCTCTCAAGCGTTGAATCCCTTGTTCTATGGTCTTCCATGGGGTTTGCTGCATATAGAGATCATCTGCACACAAATATCTTTCTGCCACACTTCCTAGGACCCGTATCCAGAGACTGCAAGGACTAGCCTCTCTCATCAGCCCCTGGTCAATGACTGGATCATGTGACAGGGATCCCAGATGCCTCGCCTCAGTGCCATCCAGAATTGTAGCCTCGCCTGCAGCATCCCAAAGACGGACTAACCAACTAATTATAGATTCATCAGGTTGTCGCCAGTGATCTTTTCTTAGGCCCTGAAGGTCCTTCAGGGAAAAGGAATCAATATTGGCTTCTGATCCTGTGCTAGAAGCTTTGGCTTTTGATTTTGGTGAAGGTCCTTCTCTTGGGTCATCATCGTCCACTGGTCGATGAGTTTTGAGTGTGTGCTTCTTTGCCGGAGCAACTGCCAAGGGCTTAGGCTTACTGTCTGGTTTAGCTGTTGACTCAGGCTCAGGTTCTAGTTTAGCTGCTGGCTTCAGAACTGGGGTGTTGGCTGCAGCCTGACTGACTGGGGTAGCTGTTGATTTGTATCCCTTCCCCCCTGCCTCTGTCTGCTGCCCTACAGTCTCTAGCAATGTGCGATAAGCATATGCCAGGGCCCAGCTTACTGCAGCCACCTTTTCCCCCTTAGAGCCATCATGGTACCTCTCTTTCAGGTATTTCCCCAGCTCCACTTGATTCTGAATTTGTTCCCGTGGAAAATCCCAGACTACAGGGTCAGAGAATTCCTTGAGGAGTTGGCCCATATCCTCCCATTCTCCACACCACTCAGGATTTCCTCTGCCTGGGTCAGGAGTTTCATCAGCCCCTCTAGAAATCTCAGCCCATATTCTAGAGAAGCTGCAGACTGTATAGAGGAGGCTTACCAGATGACATACCAGAAAGATGGTCTCTTTAACACTCAGGGGAAACTCAACATTCTCCAGCAATGATTTAACCAATTCAGAGGAGAAGAAGGAAACGAAAGACTGCAACGCTTCATCCTCTGCTCCTCCTCCCACAAACAGGGTGAATAACCATAACCATGATCCATACATAGTAGGAAAAGATCTCAGCACCTTTATAAACTTCCTACAAATTATTATCATTAAACCAAGGCCAATAGCTACTCTAATCCGTGTCCCTCTACTGTAAAAACTGCGTATTAATGACAATATTGGGGCTATCTCTGGATATGCAAATAAACCTAAGGACCACAAAGGTATTAAGACCTCAAAGAAGCCTAAGGATCCAAAACACATCAAGGCCCCCACCCCAAGAAACATGTGTTCAAGCAGCATAGTTACTGACTGCTAAATACTAATCAGTACAGGGTTTTTCCACTCTCTCGAGCCCCACGTTTGGGCACCAGGAAGTTTGTGGTGGTTTCAGGCAGATTTTGGGAGAAAACCTCCCACGGGGCCCCCCTCCCCTCCCCCAAACAGTTCGGGAAAAAGACTTCCTCAGAGAGAAGTGGAAAAAACCTGTTTATTAAACAGGCAAAGCACTCCCAGCACAACACCAGATGACAAGAGCTTCGTGCCGCTTACAGAGGGATAACAAACTTAAAGAAAGTCTCCTCTTGAAGACTGTCACTGTGCTCCACCGCTCCGTCTCCGCTGACGTTGGGAGAAAAGGAGATGTGCAGGGCTGGTCTTGGTGGGGCAGGTCCCCTGTGGAGGCCCCGGTGCTTCCCAAGGTCCTTAGTCCAGAGAGGTTGGAACAGTTCTGAGGAGAGCGCAAAAACTAAAAAAGGAAGGAAAAAAAAAAAAAAAAAAAGAAAAAGAAAAAAAGGGAAAAAAAAAAAAAAAAAGGCAAAAAGCTTCAGCTACTCTACAGCATCTAACTACACTAGCACTAAACTAACTAACTGCCGGGGAAAAAAAACTAACAGAGCTTCTTTCGTCTTGCCGTGTTCCAACTCCCCCGCTTCAAGGTCACTCTGATGAGCAGAGTTTTCCTGGGGAAAACAAACGGCGCTTCCCTCCCTCCTGCAGCCAACAGACGATTGGGGGATACACAGTCATCCCAGGACACCGTTTAAGGATTGGATTTGGAGTAATTTGAGCAAGTTATGGTCTTTTTCACTGGCCCTCATTTCATCTCAGTCCTCTTGGCTCTGATCCCTCCATTTCCATAATTTCTGGATTTTTCCATTAATTTCTTTTTGATCATATCTCCTTTCCAGAGCATTTGGTAGACTTGGTTCTGAGAGTTCCAGATTTCATTCCGTTTGGTGAAAGGAAAGCCTTACTTTCAGCAAAGGGAATGAAATCTTGCGATTTCAGTGCGGATTAAACGGGCAAGCTTTGCTCCATTTCCCTGCACTTCTTGTCATCCCATTCACTGTCACTGTTTTCACTTGGTTTTGAAATTTTTCCTTTTTCCTTTTTTCTTCTTTTTTTCACAATTTGTTTCTTCATATTCTTACCCTGTCTCTGAATTTACATTTCTTCCCATGTTTAAGGATTGGATTTGGAGTAATTTGAGCAAGTTATGGTCTTTTTCAATGGCCCTCATTTCATCTCAGTCCTCTTGGCTCTGATCCCTCCATTTCCATAATTTCTGAATTTTTTTCCATTCCACACTTTTTGATCATATCACCTTTCCAGAGCATTTGTTAGACTTGGTTCTGAGAGTTCCAGATTTCATTCCCTTTCATGAAAGGAAAGTTTTCTTTTCAGGAAAGGTATGAAATACTGTGATTTTAATGAGGATTAAACTGGCAAGCATTGCTCCATTTCCCTGCACTTCTTGTCATCCCATCCACTATGACTGTTTGCACATGGTTTTGAAATTTTTACTTTTTTTCTTTTTTTTCACATTTTGTTCCTTCATATTCTTACCCTGTCTCTTGTCTTGGTTTTGAAAAGACAGGTGTCTGCTATGGAGAGGCAGGCCTCTCTAGGAAATGAGGAATTTGAATCCTTCCCTCCGTGTTATTATAATTTGGAAGATTAAAAATAAAACTTTTCAGTCAGAGCTATGGGGAAAAGGAATAACATTCCTTTACTAGTAAATATAACAGGACAGACAAAAACCAACAGCAATTATAACAATAGTAGAACAGAACCAAGAACCCCGAGGGCAAATGGTGGAAGCTCCGGCGCTGATGGCTGGAAGCCGGGCGCGGTGGACTGTCCTCCGCAGGCAGGGGGTGTCCTCGGCAGGCAGAGGTGGCAGTGCCTGAGAAGCCGCAGCGGCGGGACTCGGGCTCACCCAAAATCCAGCAGGACAGCGAAGAAACTCCGAATTCCTGGATACTCCAACAGATGGTAGAATTCCCAAGACCAGACTCCTTCGTTAACCGTGGACTCCAGCAGCCAGCCGTGGCCCGATCGGTGCTCCACCCCGGAAGAAAAGAGCCGCGAGATCCCCCCACCCTCAGCTCTCTCCAGGAAGTTTTCTCCCTCCCCCAAAACTAAGTTATCAGTTCTTTTGTCCAGGTTAAGCACTCAGCACTTAGTCTCCTAGCAACTTGGGAGGGGGAAAAAATTCTACAGGAGACTTAACCCTCAACACTCTGAATTTACATTCCTTCCCACGTTTAAGGATTAGATTTGGGGTAATTTGAGCAAGTTATGGTCTTTTTCACTGGCCCTCATTTCATCTCAGTCCTCTTGGCTGTGATCCCTCCATTTCCATAATTTCTGGAGTTTTTCCATTAATCGCTTTTGATCATATCTCCTTTCCAGAGCATTTGTTAGACTTGTATAGCAGTGTCCTCTCACGCCTGGCAGGCGTGCAGGCTAGCTCAGTTCTGCACTGCTACAGCGAGGATCGGTCGGGGTTACAGGCAGGGCGAGTAACCTCCTCCTGGTGGGCTCTTGGTTCCCCACACCAGCGAGTGGACCTGATGGAGTTGCGACTGCGGCGACGGAAAAGAGTCGTCTCTCTTTACGCAGGGTAGAATGTAGTTTATTAAGGGGGGTCTGGCAAACAGCTCTGCCTCAGCCTACTGGTGCCCAGAGAGAGCAGAGATCAAAACTTGACAGTTTCTTATAAACGGGGGAGGGCTGACAACGGGTCAGCCAACCAGGGAACACAGGGGTGGTAACAGGGGTGTCAACTTCTGAACCATTAACAAATCACAGTAGGGTAGGAGGGGATTCTCCAGGCACCAGCCTACCACTTGACACCTCTCCCGGATCTTTCCAGAATCCAGGGAAGGGTCTCGAAGTGACAGACAGGGTGACCATGAGGAGAGGGGGGGATTGACAGGGACAGGTGCAGGGAAAGAATGACTGACATATAATGACTGGTTATATACCTAACTCATAAGGGGGAAAACTATTCCATAACACAGGGGGGTACAGTGGACTAAACCATTACAAAAATAACGTATAAATATTACAAAAATAACTTAATAACTTAAGAAAACAACTCTCACACCACGACAGACTTGGATCTCTGAGTTCCAGATTTCATTCCCTTTCCAGAAAGGAAAGCTTTCCTTTCAGCAAAGGGAATGAAATCTCGCAATTTCAGTGAGGATTAAACTGGCAAGCATTGCTGCATTTCCCTGAACTTCTTGTCATCCCATTCACTATGACAGTTTGCACATGGTTTTGAAATTTTTACTTTTTTTTTTTTTTTCAAATTCTGTTAATTCAGATTGCTCTCCTGTCTCTGAATTTACATTTCTTCCCACGTTTAAGGATTGGATTTGGAGTAATTTGAGCAAGTTATGGTCTTTTTCACTGGCCCTCACTTCATCTCAGTCCTCTTGGCTCTGATCCCTCCATTTCCAAAATTTCTGGAGGTTTTTTTATTCCACTCTTTTTGATCATATCTCCTTTCCAGGGCATTTGTTAGACTTGGTTCTGAGAGTTCAAGATTTCATTCGCTTTCGTGAAAGGAAAAACTTCCTTGCAGCAAAGGGAATGAATTCTTGCAATTTCAATGAGGATTAAACTGGCAAGCATTGCTCCATTTCCCTGCACTTCTTGTCATCCCATTCACTATCATTGTTTTCACATGGTTTGGAAATTTTTCCTTTTTCCGTTTTTCTTTTTTTTCACATTTTGTTTCTTCTGATTGTTGGAGTCCAGGGCATTCCTTTGGCTGCCCTGGCGGGTCAGAGACATGGATAGAGGGGTCTGGAACCCTGGCCCAGAGCCCAGAGGGACCTTGGCTTTGATCTCAGTCCATGGGAGAGCATTCCTGCACTGCGGGAAGGATTACAAGCCACAAGAGTGTGAAACATAGTAGTTTAGGTTATCACAGGGTGAGAAAACAGTAGGTTTGGGGTTTTAGTATTGAAGTGAATGGGAGCAAGATGGAGGATTTGGGGCGTTGTCTCCTGCTTCTTCTTTCTTCTTCCCTCACTCCATTTTCTGCAGTGATGGTGGCACAAAGTAGTTTAAAGAGATTGGGTCAAAGTAGGGATGACCTTTTTAGTATAAGTGATAGGTATTGGCAAATAATGATAAATAAAGAATGCGTAGCAATTCGTATAAAAGATAGAGACAGCCCAGTCCGGGAGGAGTCGAGGAGTCACCAGATGCCCAGGCAGCTGCACAGACCTTTGCTGGGCACTGAGAAATTTGTAAGATAAGAAATAATAAGTGAAGCAAGCAACCTTGAAAAATCAGAACCTGAAGACTGTCTTTTTCTTGCGTTTGGCTCAGAGCTTTGCAGAGAGCGAAAAGACTCTAAAACCACCTGAAACTCAGAACTATAAACCGAGAACTGGCGTCCCTGGGTGAGCACCTGTAAAGGGGCACCGAAAGGCTCACAGTGAACCCTCGGCAGTGAACATCGCAAGCTCTCAGAAGATCAAAAGCCAGACGGTCAGCTCCGGAGAAGAAGAACATTTCTGGCCAGAGCAGCTCATCTCAAAATCGTCCCAGACTGACAGATCTCCAAGGGCCCTGGAATCCGTCACCCTGAAACCTGCTGGACAGTGATCAGGACACCTCTGAGGCGAATTCGACTACAGCTGCACACAAGCCTTTGTGCTTTGGTAAGAACAGTTGGATCTAGATCATGGGGAGAACCACTTCACAGGAACAAATCTCTATTTTAGCAGCCCTAAGGGGGGTGATTTCAACACACGGTGTGGCTCTCAAGGAGAAAGAGCTTCAGGCTTTGATGCTCTGGGTCGGTTGTAATTACCCTCACTGTGAGATCTGTGTCCTATTTGAGCCAGGGTTTTGGCAGGAAGCAAATAGGGAGTTGTATGATAGAGCCACAAAGAAGGACAAAATAGCTGCTAAACTGTTGTCCGCTAGCAGAATTATGTTAGAAGCTATATCGGAAAACCCCAGTGCAAGTCCCAGGATTGGGCAGCTGCCAAGCAGCAGGGGGGAGGAAAGTAGCGCTTTTTCTGTCGGCCAGTCAGAGGGAGGAGACAGACAGCTGCTTTCCCCAGGTTTAATACCTCCTCCGGGAGATGGAGGAGGGGGGAGCTCTCAGCTCTCCCAGGGTTCATCACAAAGTTCGTCAAAAACCCCAAAAGCTGATCAAATGCTAGTCCCAGGAAAGATGAAACTTCTAATCCATCCTAGCGATCAAGAGGAACTGGACATGCTTTATTTTGAGGCAGTTCCGGAGGACACATTACACTCGTCCCAAGAGGTGGGGGAGACAGGTCCGACACAAAGTCCACCTCGGAGTCCCTTCACCCCCCCACAGTCACCACGCAGCAGCAGCCCACCGCTCCTTTCATCTTCCGTGCAGGAACAGGGTGCGCGGGGGGAGGGGGGAGCGGGGATGGCGCCGGGAGAACAACAGGTTCCGACCGAGTCAGTAGCGGAGGGCAGGACTGCGGCGCATGCGCGCGGGGGCGATCCTAACCTATCTCGCCGGGGTGCAGAACGCGGCGGAGCGTGGTTGGGGAGCGCGTCGGGCGGAGACGGGGCGGATCGCGAGGGAGAACAGGTCGCGAGCGGCGGGACTGAGGCATTGCGTGAGCTGGGATCTGTATCGGCAGCTCGGCGCACGCCGATGACGCAAGCTATGGGAAGCAACACAGTTCAAAATACATCCGCGTTGCGGGGCGCAGGGGGGAAGCCGAAACCGGAAACGCTGAGCAGAGTACTACAAACCCCAGAAACATCAGTGGCGGGTCCAGGCGCAGGCGCGGCAGGGGCGGGATGAGGCCCGAAAGGCGATCCTGCTCTGGGCGGGGCAAATTCTGATGACGAGGGAGAAGGGGCGGCCCCTGGGCGTGAGCGGGGAGGGGACACTCCGTCAGGTGCCGCCGGGCCGGGACAGGCAGGGGCGGGACAGGCGGAGGCGGAACAGGCAGGGACGGGGCGTGGCCAAGGGGGAGAGTGTCTCCAGGGTGCCACCCCCACTCGGCAAACGTCACGGAGCTCGACTCCGCCCACCAGCAGCTCGCCGGTTGCTGAATCGCCTGCGCGCGGTGATTCAAACAAAGCTGCTGCGTTTCTGCAGATGGGCGCACGTCTAAAATTATCTCAGATTTTACAGATGTACCCAGAAATTGAAAGCCTTTTGAGAACTCGACATACTCCGTCAAAGGCAGGGAAAGAAATAGGAAATCCAAATAGTACTGCGAGCCAGCAGACGCCAGCTGTCGACTTGTCAGCGTCACCCAGGGGCGGGACTGCGAAACCACAAGCACGACGAGAGTCAGGCACACCGAGTGAAGCACCTTTCATCAGCGAGACAGCCACGTTACACCGCTTTTTTCCAGTTTCATATAAAAAATCAACTTCTTCAGAACAGCAGTTCAAACAAAAGACGAGAGAACCTTTGCCGATGGTGAGGGACGATGAAGCTGCAGAAGATCAGGACATGTCAATCACTGATGACGACATCATCCGCATCACTGCTTCAGAGGGCATTCCTGTCCGGAAAGCAAAAGCACTTGAGTTTTCACGTCAAGCATCATCATTTTTGTTATCTAAGGACTTTATGAGGCAGTTTTTCCAGCAATTCAGTGAAGCAGCTTCAGAATTCCAACACGACCCAATGTCGTCTTTCTCTCGAATTTTTCTTCCGAGGAAAGGTGCTGCAGAGAAATCGGGTGATGCCCAGCAATCCCTGGTTCTTGTTCTTCAAGAAAAGGAAAAGGAAACAAAACAGGATGCGGTAAAGCCTCAAAAACAGGTAGATCCTGCGAAGGATAAAGCAGCAGCAAAGCTGCAAACACAGCAACCAATTCTGGTGTCGGACAAGACACAGGTCCCTGGTGCACGGGAATTTCTTGCAACAGACTGGACTGAAATAAGAAAGCATGCATTGAAAGGGGAGACGCTTCAGATGGGTTCAAGAAGTATGGCAATGCCAGTGACTTATGATGCACAGGATGCAAACCCAAGAAGGGAGCGGTTGGATCGTGAAGTCGTCAAGGATCTGATGAAAGCCGTTCGTGATAATGGACTGGGGTCTCTGTACTTCAAACAACTTTTAGAAGGGACATTTAATATTTATGATTTAACACCATTTGACCTCAAATCCCTTGCTTCAATGATCCTCACTGACTCACAGTTCATCATCTGGGAAGCAAAATGGAGAAAAGCTCTTAATGAGCTCAGAGACAAATATCAGGGGGGAGTGAATGCAGGTCTCACCGTTGCACAATTGGCCGGTGATCCACCACTTGACAGTCCAGCTCGTCAAGCCAGACTTTTTCCTCGAGAAGTGTTGACAGACATCAAGAATGCAGCCAGAAAGGCAACTGTGCAAATTCCACTGACAGGAGTTACAGAAAGTAGTTACACAGATATAAAGCAAGGTCCTTCAGAATCTTTCACCTCATTTGTCGATCATCTCACACAAGCAGTGGACAGGCAAGTCAGTGATGAAGGGGTGAAACCACATTTGATACGGTGCCTTACATTTGCAAATGCCAATCCAGAATGCAAACGTGTCATCAGTGCGATGCCAGGCCAACCCTCTATGGCAGAAATCCTAGAGGCATGCAGCAGGGTGGGGACACCACAGCATGTTGCAACGATTTTGGGAGATCAAGTGGAAAAAGCTGTCAAAGATGCATTCGCGAATTTTCAACAAAGACAGTGCTACAAGTGTGGCAAAGAGGGGCGCTTCAAGAAGGACTGTCCAGAACTTGCAGAGATCGCAAGCTCACTGGATGTTTGTCCAAGGTGCGGTATTCATGCTTGCTGTGCACGAGAACATTGTTGTAATACAGAAAATGTAAGTACGCTGTTTCTCACATCAAGGCACATTCATCTCATTTAGGATTTTTAGTAGAAGGTAATGCAGATGCAGACAAATTGACCATGCCAATTTCAAGGACTTTACCGAACATTTTTGAACAGGCAAAACTGAGTCATGCATTCTTCCGTCAGAATGCTCAAGCACTAATGGAAACTTTTCACATTTCCAAAAGTCAGGCAAAGGAAATCATTAGTGCTTGCCCAGATTGTCAGCTTGCACAGCCTCCTGCTTCCATGGGAGCAGTCAATCCAAGAGGATTGCACAGTTTGCAGTTATGGCAAACTGATGTCACAAAATATCCATCTTTTGGGAAACTCAAAAATGTTCATGTTTCAGTTGACACATTTTCAGGTGCAATCTTCGCATCATTGCACACAGGTGAGACAGCACAACATGCTTGTCGACATTTCTTGCAGGCATTTGCATCATTGGGCGTGCCACAAGAAATCAAAACAGACAATGGACCAACATATATAGGGAAAGTGCTTGACAAATTCCTGAAGAGGTGGGGTGTCCATCATACCTTTGGTATCCCACACTCTCCAACAGGTCAGGCAGTCATTGAAAGGACACATCACACATTGAAATCCCTTTTGGACAGACAAAAAAGAGGAGAAGCAGACGCAACACCATACATGCGCCTGAATAAAGCCTTGTATGTGTTGAATTTTCTAAATTGCTCTTTTGCAGAACCAACTCCACCAATTATCAGGCATTTTTCAAACAGCACAAGAGCGAAACTGAAGGAAAATCCTTTGGTTTTGGTCAGAAACCCAGAAACAGGGCAGATTGAAGGGCCATTCAAATTAATAACTTGGGGCAAGGGATATGCTTGTGTCTCCACAGCGGTCAGACCGAAGTGGCTGGCGGCGAGGCACGTGAAACCGTACCGAGTCCAGACGCAAGCAGACGTGGACCCCAAGACCGGAGGAAGAGAAGTGGGCACGCAGACGTGAACCAGTGTCAAGACAGCAGACATCCCTTCGTTCTATGTGCAAAAGAGACTCTGGGACTTGAGTTTTCTTCGGGGCTTGGGTGGTGTTGCATTTTTAGGGATTCCCATGGGAAAAAGGCCATTGAACATGAAAGAACTATCCTTGTGCCTCATTCTCTCCTTGGTTGCCTTGAGCAATGCGGCAGTTTTGCCCGTGGCTCAACCAAAAGAGAATGTTTTGGAAACTCTAGCCAATGCATCAGGTTTGGATACCATCTGCCTAACACACTCAAAGCCAGGGAAACCCTTCTCAACATGTTTAGCGGGGTTGCCAGTGAGCAAATGGCCAATTCCAAAAAACATCCCTCCAGTGATTTCAAAGTCCATTGTAAATCCAGTGGACCAATAGGATGTTTGGACGAAATTCCTTCCTGTGGCTCCTTTTGAACCTCAGGAACTGGAAATACTTGGATCGGTCCAAATGCAATTTTGTGTGAAACTCGGCCTTTCTGGAGTGGCACAAAACAAAACTATAGACATCACTCCAAACCTCAATTTTTACAGAAATTCATCATCTTGGTGTAATTACACTAAGATGTTTGACAAGCCATCCAACCATGTTCCAGCACAATTGCCGAGAGGAAACTTTTTCATTTGTGGGGACAAAATTTGGCCCGCAATTCCCGCAAATGTCACAGGTGGTCCATGCAGCATTGGAATGCTTTCATTGCTAACACCCAACATGACATTGATGAGAGAACAAAAGTATAGAGGGAAAAGATCTATCAAGATGTATGATCCAAATTGTGATGACAATGTTCACACACGGAACAAGGCTCAGAGAATTGCGGTTGCACTTTTTTCACCACAGGCAGTATCAGGAGCAGCCTTGACACAATTGGATCGGGTGGGTTGTTGGCTGAGCAAACATGCCCGAGCCACCTCTCTTGCACTGAGTGACATGTTGTTAGACATTGACAGTGTAAGACAAGCAAGTCTCCAAAACAGGGCAGTGATAGACTATCTATTGCTGACCCACGGGCATGGGTATGAGGAATTCGAGGGAAAGTGCTGCATGAATTTGTCAGATCATTCCAAATCCATTCATGAGAACATCAGGCAATTGCAGGAGAGTGTGAACAAACTTGGAGAGGTAACTGGGTCATGGATGGATGGTGTGTTGAATTTGTTTAACCTTTCACCATTGTGGAAGGAAATTTTAAAAACATTTATATATATTTTAGTAGGGCTTGTAATTCTTCTCATGATCTTGCCGTGTTTGCTTCGATGCATACGGCAGGCCATGGACCAGGTTGCCAAAGAGGTGGTTTTGGTTCAAAAAGAAGGGGGAGATGTTTGAGTCCAGGGCATTCCTTTGGCTGCCCTGGAGGGTCAGAGACCTGGACAGGGGGGTCTGGAACCCTGGCCCAGAGCCCAGAGGGACCTTGGCTTTGATCTCAGTCCATGGGAGAGCATTCCTGCACTGCGGGAAGGATTACAAGCCACAAGAGTGTGAAACATAGTAGTTTAGGTTATCATAGGGTGAGAAAATAGTAGATTTGGGTTTTTAGTATTGAAGTGAATGGGGGCAAGATGGAGGATTTGGGGCGTTGTCTCCTGCTTCTTCTTTCTTCTTCCCTCACTCCATTTTCAGTAGTGACGGTGGCACAAAGTAGTTTAAAGAGATTGGGTCAAAGTAGAAATGACCTGTTTAATCTAAGTGATAGGTATTGGCAAGTAATGATAAATAAAGAATACTTAGCAATTAGTATAAATTTTTCCTTTTTTTCACATTTTGTTTCTTCAGATTGCTCTCCTCTCTCTGAATTTACATTTCTTCCAACGTTTAAGGATTGGATTTGGAGTAATTTGAGCAAGTTATGGTCTTTTTCACTGGCCCTCATTTCATCTCAGTCCTCTTGGCTCTGATCCCTCCATTTCCATAATTTCTGGATTTTTCCATTAATCTCTTTTTGATCATAACTCCTTTCCAGAGCATTTGGTAGACTTGGTTCTGAGAGTTCAAGATTTAATTCGCTTTCGTGAAAGGAAAGCCTTACTTTCAGCAAAGGGAATGAATTCTTGCAATTTCAATGAGGCTTAACCTGGCAAGCATTGCTCCATTTCCCTGCACTTCTTGTCATCCCATTCACTATCATTGTTTTCACATGGTTTTGAAATTTTTACTTTTTCTTTTTTTCACATTTTGTTTCTTCAATTGCCCTCCTTTCTCTGAATTTACATTTCTTCCGACGTTTAAGGATTGGATTTGGTGTAATTTGAGCAAGTTATGGTCTTTTTCACTGGCTCTCATTTCATCTCAGCCCTCTTGGCCATGATCCCTCCTTTTCCAAAATTTCTGGAGTTTTTTTCATTCCACTCTTTTTGATCATATCACCTTTCCAGAGCATTTGTTAGACTTGGATCTGTGAGTTTCAGATTTCATTCCCTTTCATGAAAGCAAAGCCTTCTTTTCAGGAAAGGAGTGAAATCTTGCAATTTCAATGCAGATTAAACTGGCAAGCTTTGCTCCATTTCCCTGTACTTCTTGTCATCCCATTTACGGTGTCTGTTTCTATTCCCGCACTGGGCGGGAGCTGACCTCTTGCTAGCTCAGGTCAACACAGCCACAGAAGTTCCCAGTTCGGATGGGCACGCAGACTATTACCTGCTGGCTCGGCTTCTCGGCAGCTGGACCAGATAGTTTCTTGACAGCAACGGCAGCAAGAAAAGGATGGCTCTCAGCAGGTTAAAAGATGTTTATTCAGGCCCAGTTGCGGGAAGACTACAGCTGGTCCAAGCCTCAGGCCACGTGGGCCAGGGATCATGAGAAGGCAGAGCTGAAGTGCGTTTGAATCTCCCTCCTACCCCTTATAAGTGGAGGTGTGGTGGTGCAGAACTGTTTTATTAGGTTTTTCTAAGAAGTTTATGTTATGGTTCATTTCACTGTATCCCCAATTCTGTATCCCTTTTGTGTTGTCTGTATAATAAGGTGTTTTGTGTCAGTCCTCCCACTCCTCACCTGACTTGTAACATCCCCTCTGCCCGAAACCCCCTCTCTGGGGCAGCTTGCCTATCACTTTGAGGAACCCTCCCAGGTTGCGAAATCTCAGGGAGAGGGCTTCGGGTGATAGGTCCCCTGCGGGGAATTCCTTTAGCTGTGGATTTTAGTGGTCCAAGGCTTGGGGGAGGGCACACCTTGTTACTCCTTGAATCCCCTGATTTGTTGTCGTGTTGTAACCCCCCTGGAACCCCTCCCCCACTTATAAGGGGTAGGAGGGAGATTCAAATCCTCTCAGCTCGGAGCTCTCAGCCTCTCTGCTCCTCAGCTCTTGAGCTAATAAACATCTTTTAACCTGCTAAGCTGAGAGCCAGCCTTTTCTCTTCTGCTGCTGTTGCTGTCACGACACTATTGGGTCCAGCTGCTAAGCTGAGAAGCCGAAACGAACTGGGACCTACTGTGGCTGTGTTGACCTAAGCTAGCCGGAGGTCAGCTCCCGCCCGGTGTGGGGACAGAACCAAACACAGAGATTGGTGCCCAACTTGGGGCACACCACACTTGCAGAAGCAGCTTGGACCACGTGGGGCACGGCCCCGCAGTGACAGACCGTCCGGCGCCCACTCAGAGGGCCCCTGGAGATGAGGCAGACCCTGCAAACGGACTGGGGCTGATTTAGCCTGAAGAACAGTCTCTGGGAGTCACACACCCCTGTGAAATTGACTTTTAAACAAGGCAAGTTTCCGGGGAAAGGAGGGGAGCTTCGGGCCCGGACCGGAGTCCTCCTTGCAGCAGAACATCCAGACCCACGCATCCCCCAGGTCACAGGAACACGTAAGTATACCCACAACGGGAGATATTTACTTGTTTTAGGGTTCTCCCGAGGGAGGGGGATCTATTGGGGAGGAAAAAATCCTCCAAAAATAGCTGCGCAGCTAAAGGGTTAAACCTCCTGTGATTTTGAGGGAACGGGGTCTGCAGGGGGAGTGCTTTTCATCTGGGTTTGGGTTCAAAAGCAACTTAGTATCAAAACATGGGTGGAACGCTAAGGGTTGCTCAGAAAAGGTTGTATTAGAACTATGTTTCTGTTGTCAACAATGCCCAATTGAAAATATCAAAGGGCAAGTTAAGAAGTTTTGTTCGCTGGGTTTATCTGCATTTTCCCCAAGTATCCCCCAAAGAAGTCTGCAGCACCGATTTCTGTGGCACTGTAGAAAGGGAATTAATTCGGCTGATTCAAACAGGGGACAAAAAGGCTACAAAGTATTTTATTGTGGTGACAAAGGTGAATTCCGCGATTCAATCTCAAAAGGGAATGCAGAAAGAGCCCAGCCGAGAAACGTGTTCTCCCCCTCCTCCCCCCCTTCTTCTCCCCAGCCCCCGTGTCCCAGGGAAAGCGTTCTGAATGGAGCAGCCCGGGTGCCGCCCGCCCGCTCAGCCTTCGGGACGCCCCAGGCCCCCCGCCCGCGCTGGCCCCGTGAGGCCGGCCGGGATTCCTCAGGCGGACCCGGCCAGTCCGCCCAAGATCTTCCCCTTTCCCCACTTTCCCCGGTTCAAAAATGCCGCGTTCGGTTTTCTGTGGGGGGGGTAATCTGGGTCCGAAGCCACGTGGTCCGCTCGGGGTCCCCAAGATGGCGGTGACTGCATGGCAGGGCACTGCCCCGCCCCCTCCACACCACCCACCCCTTCCTACCCCGGTGACGTGGTGCCGGCACGGTGCGGCACCGCCCCGTCCCCCTCCCCCGCCCCGCCTTACCCCTGTGACGTCGGGTGCGTGCCGCATGGCCCAGCCCCGTCCGCCCCCGGCCCCACCCTGCGCGGTGCCAGCTCCGACCTGCGCGGCCCTGGCCCCACCCCGAGCTGTGCCGGGCCGGCCCCGCCCCGCCCCGCGCGCCGCCGCCGCCCTGCCCCCCCAACCCCCTGTGCCTGCCCATGCGCGCTGCGGCACCCCCCCCACCGCGGCTGCGTCCGCGCTGCCTCCCTCGCCCGATATCGGTGACGTCGCTTTCCCCGCCCCCCCTCTCCCGGCGTGGCCACCCCCCGAGGTGCCGCTGCCTGAGGGGGCCCCCGCGGCGGCGTGGCCGTGGCCCGCTGCGCCCCCCCAGTGCTGCCGGCGGGGGGTGCCTCCGCCGCGGCGTGGCCCGCCGCTTCCCCCGCAGCAGCTGCGCCACTAACAGCCCAGGAGCAGCCCAGTCCCGCGCCACCGGGTCTCGAGACCGCTCCCCCCGGATCCCCCCCACTCCTCAATGACGTCATCGCCCGGGCAAACGGCGCCCCGTTCAGGGACGAGGTTGCCAAGCAACCAAGTACCCCAGGGCACGGGCTTCCTCGCTCCCTCAAACCCGGAAGTGGCCGAGCAGCTGAGACGTTAATTTTGAGGAACTAAGGATTTTTAGGAAAGTTGAGATAATAAGTTGCTGAACTAGCTGAAGTAGATAGGTAATCTTTGTTCGCAGTTAACAGAAGCCGGATCTTAGATAAGCTACCCCGGATCTTGTAACTCATTTCTTGTCAGGTTTATGTTTATGTAGTTGTGCTTGTAATGAAAAACAAAATGTGGTAAATAGGACATAAGATAGCTGCAGATTTCCTGCTTAAAGGACCCATTGAACACAGTGTGATAAACGCCGATCACTTGTTTTAAAATTTTAAAAGTTTAATAGTAAATAAGATGGTTATAAAAATAGAATTAGAGTAAAAAAATGGAACAGTTTTAGAGTTAGGACAATACAAGACAATAAAAACAAAGTTACAGACGTCTGGGTGCCTCTCCCGAGCTACAAGCTCTGAAGAAGGACCCCTGTTAACAAAAAATTATGTCTTAAAAGCAATAGCCTGTTGAATATTCATACAATTTATACATAATGCATAAATTCCATTCTAACTAAGAATTGTCTCTGGTTAGTATCACTTTTTTTCCTTTAATCTCTATGGCGTCCACTAGGCTGAGAAAAGCAGGAGGAGCTGGTCTCTTCTGATAAGAAAGTAGTAAATTCTTTCTTCTTTGAAAGATTTATATTTTCCTGTGGTTGGTACATAAAAACTACATTTTAACTACAAAACTACATTTACCATACTATCAAAATATTAATACCACATTAACAATTAGCACAACATAACACATATAGTAAATATCTTGCGTAGAGCCATATAATATGCACTTTTCACAATCCTCCCTCTTTCTTTTTATAATTAATTTGGCTCGAGCAATATTCATTGTTTTCTAGCTTTCATTATTCGCTCATTTTTTTCACAAATCAATCTCGCTTCTTTGAAGGGGTCTTCTATATTATTTTGTTTCTTTAACACCATAATCCTTTGTGGTGGTGTTGTTGTAGGCAACTTTTGGTCCATGTTCACTAATTGCATGCCTTGTACTACACTGGTGATGAGCCGAATGAAACAGGGAATCAAACAAGGAAGAAATATTAAACCAGCTGTAGCGCATAAAAGGAAGAAGCCTAACTTTTTCCACCATTCTGCTCCTAACACATTATCCCACCAGCTAGTATTTAGCATTGATTCCCACTTTTGAACTGGTACGTGGGCAATTTTTCTGATATCATTGACTATGTCCAGGACGGCATCTCCATTGTCATCTATTTTTAAACAACAATCTGATGTATTGAATTTTCCACAAACACCCCCTTCTTCAGCTAACAAATAGTCTAAAGCCAACCTATTCTGATACACAGCCGCTCTTGTTTGGGTTTGTTGCTTTGATATTAATTCCATTGCCTGACCAGTTTTGTTCGTTATTATCTCTACAGCGGCCTGAAGTCTTATAATACGATTTAGCATATAAATTGGGGTTCGATATCCCCAACTCCCATCTTGTGCCCAGGTGGCTGGCCCATATGTTTCTAGTATGCGTTCAGGGGGCCATTCTTCATCTCCCCATTTTTGGAATCCTCCAATCAATTCTCTTTTGTTTCTCTTTAGATCCTCATAAACTGGTATCCCTAATTGATCTCCATCAGGTCCTGGTAAAAGAAAAAATCCTGGCTGTATAATTCCTAGAGTACAGCTCCCTTTCCACTGGGAGGGGAGTTTTGGGTATGCTCTTTTTCCACATATCCAAAATAAGCCGTCTGGAGCTTTCCAATAGTTAAATTTTTGTTGATCTATATTCTCCCAAAATTTGGAAACTTCTGGGATGCCATAGTAAGGATTTTTACTTGTATCATTACATTGAAAAAGGTTTGTTTTGTTGTCATACTTACAATTCACTTTCTTTGCTTTTTCTTGGGTCCAATACACGGTTGGTGCTTCTGGGACCCACCATACAGAAGTTCCATTACTAACCTTATATCTTTTACAGGGTGTTTTTCCTACTTCATAGAGGAAGCTTTTCCCAGTGCGCCAGAGACATTCTTCCCCTATCACTGTTGAGCTTAAAATCCACCCTTCTGGTCTGTTTTCTCCACTTGTACTTGCTTGGTTCCATTTTAGAAGCTCAATTGGGCCTAAGCTGCTGCCTTTCCATGGCCATTCTTCTGACATCAAAGCCCCTCCACAGACCCAACAATTGGTTATGTTAAGTTCCTTACTTATTCTTTCTCCTAATTCTACAAACTGATTTTTACCCATCCTTGAGATATCTATTTCTTTCTCTAATTGCTGTTCAAGTTTGGTATACAAATCATTGATGGAAATTGGCACAGGCTTAGGTGGTTTTACTGACTTAGCCTTTTTGCTTATCAACTGCTCTTTTACTAAATCTGGTGCTTTTTTCCCAGTAATGTAGGTAAAACAAATCCACCTCTCCTCTTTTGGGCACTGACTTCCCATCCTGCTACCACTTGTTCCTAAGTTCTCTGCAATCCAGTACTTTTTCCCTTTATGTATGCAATTGCCCAGTTTGGATGGGTTGTAACAGTGGCTGTTGACATGAGTGTGAGAAATGAAAAAAGAACCTCGGTGTCTTTCCATGTACAGCTTTTGGTAACATCTGTAACATGGCCTTGTCGATATCCCAAAAGGGAGAAGACAAAAATTGAGTGACAGAAAAAGGAGTAACAGAGGTCCAGTATGGCTTATACTCCCACCTCCCATGCCTATGGGGTTGCAACCCACAGCAGGTGTATTTGATCTTCTTGGTGGCGAATACAGAGGCCAATCTGGTCTTGCCCTCTATTTCCTTGTCACTTCCTCTTAGCTAATTTCCAGACAAATCGTTTTTGACACTCTTTAACTGTCGTTTCCCACTGTTCTTCAGGTATCTCCCATTCAACAGGCACTAATAATTCCCATCCACAAAACAAAGTTATTATTTCAGTTTCTTGGAATTCTATTTGGATAGGAGATCGATTTGGTCCTTGACACTTCCTGCAACGAGAACGTCGCTTGTGTGAACTACAATACCAATTCTTCCCACAATTTAAACATTTACATTTAACCCAGCTAGCATGTCTGGTATTTGGGTGGATCAAACAAGGTATTTGGTCTGCCACTGATGGAAGTTGCAACTCCTCTTCCTCCTTGTATAAATCACAGGCTAAGGTGTGAATACAAGAGTTCTCTGTCCGAAACAGTCCTGATCCTCCTGTTTGGAGTGGAAGTATTCCTCCCCAAGGAGGGTATCTGAGGCGTCTCAAAACTTGTCTAGACGGAACTTGAAACCACTGATATAAGCTTGGCCTTATCTCCCAATTAGGTGTGATCCTGGGTATGTTTCTTGGACCATTTGGGTCGTCCCAGTTCATTACCACCCAGTCCCCGTTTAAGAGTCAGTTTTGTATCACCCGGTTCAGATGTAATCGTCCACTCCTTAGGTTTATCCACAGGTCCTTTGATTCTGCTGGCGTGGATCCACCCTCGTTCCTTGGTCCGGATCGCGGCCTCGGTCATCAGCAATACCTGAAAAGGATCTTCCCATTGAGGAGTTAAAGATTGTTCTTTCTAGGTTTTTACTAGCACCCATTCCCCTGGATGAACATTATGGATTTTAAAATCTAAAGGTGTGGTTTGAGGGATTATTCCTTTTAACCGTAAGTTTTCAAGAGTTTTTTTTGCAATGGTGTTAACGTATTTTTTTTTTTTAACGCTCATTTCCCCTACCTCATAGGTAGCATTTTCATGTTGGGTGGTTAAAAAGGGTAACCCAAACATCATTTCATAGGGTGACAATCCCAGGTCTGACCAGGGTTGTGTTCGGATCCTTAATAAGGCTAAAGGTAGGCATTGTACCCATGACATTTGGGTTTCAACCATTAATTTGGTCAAAGTTCTCTTTAAAGTCTGGTTTATCCTTTCTACACGACCAGAACTCCATGAGCTACCCCTTGTTCTACATTCACATACAGATGAAAGGGTTTTTTCTAGTGAAGGTAAGCTTAAAGCTGGTACTGAGGCTAATTTTAACTTTAATTTTTCTAATTTATCAGCATCTTCCTTGGTCCATTTTATATTATCCCCCTCTGTCAATTTTTCATACAAAAATTTTACTGCCTGTGTGTACTCCTCATAATCTACAATATCCCAACAATCTAAGTAGTTTTCTGATTTCCCTCTTTGAAGAGGGAGGTGGAAGGGATGGAATTCCTGCAATTCTCTCTGGACTGAGCTTTCGACTACCCTTACCTATCAAGTGTTCAAGATATTTTACTTCTAGTTCTACAAATTGCAGTTTCTCTTTTGATACTCTTAATCTTTTTTTTTTTTTTTTTCCCCAGAGAATTTAAAAGCTTTATTGTAGCTTCTCTAACTTCAACTTCATCTTCCCCAGATAGTAGAAGATCATCCACATATTGGATAATTTGTATTCTAGGAGGAGTGGAGAAGGCTTGCACTATTTTTTTTTTTTTTTTTTTTTTTTTTTTTTTTTTTCCTAAAGCTTGCTCAAATAAGTTTGGAGATTCCGTGAACTCCTGCGGTAATTTCGTCTACCTGAGCAGTCGCTGTGGTTACTAAGGGAACGGAGCTCGGGGCTGCAAGGGGGGAAGGGAAGGGCATAGCGCCGAGGCTTGGTCCTCTAAGGGCGGAGCATAGGCGGGGTTTGCTGCCGGGACAGGAGGAGGGGGCAGTGTCGGGGGATGCCAGAGGGGAGCGTGGCCAGCTTGCATGGGGCTGGTGGCAGTTGAGTCAACGACTCCCGGCAGAGACAAAGGAGCGGCGGCAGCGCCCAGCGCAGCCGGCTTAGGCAGGGCAGCCGGGGATCGGGCAGTGGGGGAAGCGATTGGAGATAGGACGGCTGGGACCGACGGGCCCCCCCCGGCCCGGTTGGGGCT